>NW_017732087.1:545215-555978 GCF_001890085.2 Hipposideros armiger
TTTGATCCCCTTTTACCCTCATCTACCAGCCCCCTTACCCTCTGGTAACCACTAAACTATTGCCTGCGTCTATGAATTTTTGTTTCTTTATTTGTTTGTCTTGTTCCTCTATTACTTTTTTTTAGTATATATATTATATTCTTATCAAGAAATTTACTTGCAGCTTGTTTATAGGTGGTTTGTTTAATTCTTCAAACGTTTGCTGAGCATCTCATGTACCAGATAGTGTGCTATGTACGGTTGAAATTAAAGGAAAATTTGTCCTTTGGCATTTTTTTGGAAATTTTTTGGGAAATTTTGGGAAATTTTTTTACTACCAAAGGCTTTGTTTTTAAAACTTAAATTTTGTATTAGTTGTAGGATTTTATGGAAGATACTGAATTCACCCATCCAAACTTAATGATAACATTTGTTTGTCTTTATCATTTAAGGGTGATATGCAGTTCTCCCCCCATCACCAGAAAAAAGTTTAAGTTTCACAGTTTTGATTAAGAATTTGGAATTTTAAAACTAAAAATTTATGCCCTTTCCAGGAAAATTATATGATTTATCAGGATGAGAAGGCTGTTTTTCAAAAAAGAATAAATTTCTCCATATTTCATCATACTTATTTTCACAGGCATGATTTAAATCCCAGAAAAAAAAACCTTCATTGCAGAGTCCAGCATCTCCAAAGAATGCTCAGTCTGTCTCTTTAATAATTCTGGAACTGTGCGCTGAGAAGCACCATATTCTTCCTAGGCTGCAGTTGTGAAATTATCTCCATCATCAAGTTCTACCGAAGGTCTTAACCAAGGAAACTCCAAGCAGATAGTCTCATGCTCCAGCCATGTTGCTTTCTCTTTGAAATTTTAAAACTAAGAACTTATGCCCTTTACTCCTATGCATTTTGTCACCACTTAACCAAGTGCTCCTCTCCTTAGCTTTCACATTGATGTTTTTTAAATAATATTTTTATTTTTCAATTACAGTTAACATGCAATATTGTATTAGTTTCAGGTGTACAACATAGTGATTAGACATTTGTATAACTTACGAAGTGATCACCCCGATAAACCTAGCACCCATGTGACCTGTACATAGTTATTACATTATTATTGACTATATTCCTTATGCTATACCTTACATCCCCATGAATATTTTGTAACTACCGATTTGTACTTCTTAATCGCTTTCCCTTTTTCACTCATCCCCCAAGCTCCCCTCCCATCTGGCAACTATCAGTTTGTTCTCTGTATCTATGAGTTTGTTTCTGTTTTATTTTGTTCTTTTTTTTTAGATTTTATTGGGAAATTGGGGGAGGAAACAGTGTTCGGGAATCAGGGAAGGGGAACACACAAGTTGCTGTCCTTTTGTTCTTCAGTCTAGTTGTGGAGGACGTTGCTTCACTGGCCCATGTTCGAATTATCATTGTGCTCTTCCCGGCTGAGGCATATCAGTCGCCAGCCATTGGACGGCCGCTCATGGGGGCTCTTGGCAGTTCATGCTGGCTGCAGCCACTCACGCTTGGCTGCCAGCCACTCATGTAGTTTATGGCAGCCCACTGCAGTCTCACTGCAGCTTATGCCATCCCCGGAGACTCACGGCAGCCCAGCTCCAAGTCGAGCTGTTGTTCACCATCTTAGCTGTAGAGGGCACAGTGTCACTGGTCCTCATGTGGGATCCGAACCAGGGCCCTGCTGCTCAGAGCTGGTGCTCCCAAGCCAACTCTTAACCAGCGCGCCACTTGGTCGGCCCAATTTTATTTTGTTCTTTATGTTCCACGTGTAAGTGAAATCATGGCATTTGTCTTTCTTTGTCTGACTTATTCCACCCAACACAATACCCTCAAGGTCCGTCCATGTTGTAGCAGATTTCATTATTTTTTGCGGCTGAGTAATATTTCATTGTACATATGTACCACATCTTCTTTATCAGTTGATCCATTGATGGACAACCAGGTTGCCTTCATATCTTGGCTATTGTAAATAATGCTGCAATGAATATATGGATGCACGTCCCTTCGAAGTAGTGTTTTGGATTTCTTCGGATAAATACCCAGAAGTGGGATTGCGGATCCTTCTTTGTCTCTTGTTATAGCCTTTGTTTTAAAGTCTATTTAGTCTGGTATAAGTGTTGCTATCCCAGCTTTCTTTTTTGTTTCCATTTTCATGAAATATATTTTTCCATCCCTTTACTTTCAGTCTGTGTGTCTTCGATATGAAGTGAGTCTCTGGTCGGCAGCATATGCAAGGGTCTTGTTTTTTATCCATCCAGCCACCTGGTATCTTTTGACTGGAGCATTTAATCCATTTACATTTAAAGTAATTGTTGTTAGATATGTAGTTTTTGCCATTTTATTGTTCATATGTTTTTCTTCTTCTTCTTAAAGAAGCCTCTTTAACATTTATTACAGTATTGGTTTGGTGATGATGAACTCCTTTAGCTTTTTCTTGTCTGGGAAACTCTTTATCTATCCTTCGATTCTATATGAATGATAGATAGCCTTGATGGGTAGAGTAATCTTGGTTGTAGTTCCTTACTTTTCATCACTTTGAATATTTCATGCCTATCCCTTCTGGCTTGTAAAGTTTCTGTTGAGAAATCACCTGACAGCCTTATGGGGGCTCCCTTGTAGGTACTAACTGCTTTTCTCTTGCTGCTTTTAAGATTCTCTCTTTGTCTTTAACCTTTGGTATTTTAATTATGATGTGTCATGGGGTGGGCCTGTTTGGGTTCATCTTGTTTGGGACTCTCTGTGCATTCTGGGCTTGTACTGTGTTTCCCCAAAAATAAGACCTAGCTGGAAAATAAACCCCTAGCATGATTTTTTAGAACGCTCGTAATATAAGCTGTACCCCAAACAGAAGCCCCAGTTAAGATCGTCAGCCAGACATGACTGTTTGAATAAATGTAGATTTTTGTACATGAATAAATGAATAAATGTAGATTGTTGGAGCAAAAATTAATATAAGACCCAGTCTTATTTTCGGGGAAACACAGTATGTCTATTTCCTTCACCAGGTTAGGAAGGTTTTCAATCATTATTTCCTCAAACAGATTTTCGGTTCCTTGCTCGCTCTCCTCTTTTTTGGTATCCCTATGATGCTAATGGTGGAGTGCTTCATGTTTCCCCAGAAGCCCCTTAAATTATTCTCATTTTTTTGGATACTTTTTTCTTTTTGTTCTAATTGGGTGTTTTCTGCTAGCCTACCTTCTAAATCACTGATTCAACCCTCTGCTTCATCTAATCTGTTGACTTCCTCTGATGTATTCTTCATTTCATTTATTGTATTCTTCATTTCTGATTGATCCTTTTTTATTTTTTTCTGTCTCCATTTTTATGTTTCCTATCTCTTTGTTGAAGTTTTTGCTGAGATCATTGAGCATCCTTATAACCAGTGTTTTGCTCTCTGCATCGGGTAGATTGCTTGTCTCTGTTTTTTTTGTTGTTGTTGTTCATTTTCTGGAGCTTTGCTCTTTTCTGTTCTTTAATTTGGGACGTTTCTTTGTTTCCCCTTTTGGCTGCCTCCCTGTGTTTGTTTCTATGTATTAGGTAGAGCTGCTATGTCTCCCAGTATTAGTAGAGTGGCCTTATATATCGGGTTGTCAGAAAATTCATGACGTCTTTTTTCTATGTTTTTCGTTGCAAAAATGTGTCATGACTTTTCCGACAACCCAATAGTAGGTGTCCTGTGGGGCCCATCGTGCAGTTTCCCTGGTCACCTGAGTTGGGTGCTCCAGGTGTGTCCCTGGGGATTGTGTTTTCCCTCCTGTTGTAGTCAAGTCTTGGTTGCTGTTTACACATCAGTGGGAGGGATTGACCCTCAGACTGATTGGTTGTAAAGACTGACTGTGACTGCAGTGAGGGAGCTGCCATGCAGGCTAACTCTACAGGGCAAGATTTCTTTAGCAGGTCTCTGGTGTCTGCCCAGACTTCCCTTTGGATGTGTCTTCCATGGAGGCAGCTGGGTGGTGCTCCAGCTGGGTCCGAAGCCAGCCACTGGGCATGCCAGCTTCGGAAGCCTCCTGGGATGGGCCCCGGCACAGGCCAAGTTCAGCTGCAGCCTGTGCCCTGCCAGGGGCCAGCTGGCATGAGCCGCAAAGCAATCTGCAGATGGCCACTGCCCGCACTGGGCTTGGAGGTGCCTAGGAGGGGCTAGCTGTAAACAAAGTCCTCTTCCACTACTACCAGGCTTTGGGCCGCTTAGCAAGATTTATGGGGCACACTGAGGCCAGATGCTGCTTGTTTGGGGTTTGTGAACCTTTGAGAGATTTTAGGAAAGTCTGCAGCATAAGCCAAGACAAGGTATTTGTATGCAGAAGCTCCTGGAAGTGGCTTCAGTGGGCCTGAAAGTTGTATGGGGTGGAGGTCTCAGGGAATCACTAGGGAAGGGCAAACTGTGTTAGCTAAGCTGATAGATACTCATATATGGCGCTCATCTAAGTCAGCATGGTGGGAGGTGGGAGAGCTCAACAAAGGAACAATGCCTTCTACCAGCACTTTTGTCTGGGAGAAAGCTGCCCCTCCAACCCTCACCCTGCAGCCAGACAATTCAGTTCCTCCCCGTATGTCCCTGGCACCTTTCAAGCAGCTGCCCCAGCACTGGAGTTGAGAGCAAGTGAGTCCATCAGATAGTAAGTTTGTACATGGGCCTTTTAAGAGGAACGCCTGGGACTCTAGCTGCCCTGCATCTCACTCAGCCACAGTCTCTGCTGGTTTTCAAAGTAGTTGTGGGGACTTCTTCCTTCACTGGAACCCTAGTCTGGGGAGCCTAGTGTGGGGCTGGGACCCTCACTCCTCCAAGGGGGACCTCCACAGCCAAGATCGCCCTCCAAATTTTTAACTGCCACACATGGGTGTGGGACCAGCCCATTCTGCATCTCTGCCCCCTCTTATCAGTCTCCATGTGGCTTCTCAGTGGTGGTTATTTTTCAGTTTAGTTGTAATTTTGATGTGATTGTGAGAGGAGGCAAGCACAGGGTTACCTACTCTGCCATCTTGACTGGAAATTCTCATGTAACTATTAAAGTGTTGTATCACAATAGGTATTCTTACATATTATCACAAGGGATGGTCAACGCTTGTCTTTTTCCCCCCCTCTTTTATCAAATTGAGGGGTTATGTGTAAGACATACAGGTTACTTCTTTGCTCATTGCCATCTACTTAATATCTCTTTCTTTCTTTTAGGTTATTTGACGTGTGCACAGTGTCACGAACAGACAGAGAAACCAAACTAACATTAGTGTTTGAACATGTTGATCAAGACTTGACCACTTATTTGGATAAAGTTCCAGAGCCTGGAGTGCCCACGGAAACCATAAAGGTACTAGGAATCATCTTTCTATCTGGTCAAGCAGTCACACTATTATAGTCTATTAAGCAATGGTATTCTTTCCCTATGAAAATTGCCAGAGTTAAAGCTTTTTTAACGCAATATGTATAGATATATCTAATATAACTAAGCGGGATGTTTACGGAATAAGATATATTCTAGTTCATTAATTTTAGGACTCAGTGGAAAAATCCTTTAGTTCTAATACATTTATTGAAAAATATTTATTTGTACATTATCTAGCTCTAATCTTGTAAAGTATAGTGTGGTAAATATAGCTCAGTCTTTTCTGATGGTTCATGGACTCAGAGAGATATCATTTGAAACATTATTCATGAGCACATTGAATATTATAATTATATACTGGCTGCAGGACATATCTTTGCTATATAAATCTGAAATACTGGTTATTAGGCCCTTTCTCCATATTTTCTCATTCATAAAACATTTATGGAAGCCTCAATGCCAGGTACCATCCCAAATTCTTGGAATTCAAAGATGACTTAAGACTCCTTAGAGGTCAGCAAGCTAGATACAGTGTACTGCCTAGGAGTTCTTTCTTCTTTTTTAAGTCTAATGGAAAAAGCTACTTATAAAGTTTTGTTGGTCTTAATTCCATTCTGGTTAATTGAACTTCCCAGTAGATCTTTTAGATCTATGCACATCATGTGCAGGTCTTCATGAAGACCCTTTTGGTTTTGTGAATTTGGTGACTTAATTAAACAAACTCCTTACCTTATCATTCATTGTTTAGAAATGAGTTACAGAATTCATCTGTTGCCAGATGGAAGTGGGTTGGGGGCGGGTGAAAAAGGTAAAGGGGTTAAAAAATACAAATTGATATTTACAAAATAGTCAGGGATATAAAGTACACCATTGGGAATATACTCAAGAATATTGTAATAACTGTGTATGGTGCCAGGTGGGTACTAGACTTATTAGGGAATCACTCTGTAAATCATATAAATGTTTAACCACTGTGCTGTACACCTCAAATTAATATAAAATAATATTGAATGTCAACTGTAACTGAAAAGTTAAAAAAAGTTTAAAGAATTCAGCATCATTTTAGATAGGCGTGAATAACTGAAAATAGTTTATCTTCTGAACACAGTAAGAATTGTCTTTTAGTGATAGTGGATAGGTGGTATTTCCAGATACTGACACATTTAGAACTTGACATATTGAATGGTTTATTCCTTTGGTTTTAGACTAATATAGAATTTATTTTCTCCCATCCGCCTTTCTTTAAAAACAAAACAAAACAAAACAAAAATGGTACTCAGTAATGGTCTCATTTCTTCCTGTGCAGTTTCAAGGACATTAAATCCCTTTAAATATAGGTATTCCTAATTATCTGCTGTATGGTTCACCACTTTTCCTCTCAAATTCTGTTTCAGTCATGTGGCTTCAATTCTCTCCTTTATGAGTTTGTGCAAAATCCCATCCATGTTCAGCATGCAGGGGGCATAGCCCCTTTTCATGAACCCTTATTTTCTGGCCAAATTGTACTAATCCCCATTCTCACAGTGTGGCTCATAATTTCCTACCTATGTGGCTCTCCTTCTCGTTGCCATTTCTTTGCTTTCTCCACCCATAACCGTCTGCTTAAAATTTACAAGGCCCCCCCCAGATATCATTTGATCAACTTTTACAGCTGGATGTAATCTCATTTGTCTTAAAGCACTTGTTCTACGTATCGCTCCCTTTTTATCTTCATTTTTAATTTTTAAAAACTTTCTGAACTATGCTAATCTACTTTTCTTCTTTATTAAATAGAAGGGGTTTTTTGTTTTGTTTTGTTATGTTTTTTTGGTGATTCGAGCATTTGTGACCCTGTAAGGTCATTATTGAAAACATGAATGATGATTTAAAAGCACTAGAATACCATCCAGTGGACAGTTTTAAGCTGACTACATAATTGATACAAATTTATTTTTAATAAACACTTGTTTCTGTGATTGATTTTTTTTTTTTAAGAATTGGTATACAGGATAAACATCTGCTAGGTAAAAGGTTGCGAGCTAGTTGAGGTTCTGGTTAATTGAAGCACACAACCAGAGAATAGAAATATTTCATTATTGTATAGACTCATTTGTGAGAAGTCTCAATAACTATATCAAGAGAATATTGTTATTGGGAACAACCCATGGGGAACATAGACTGGATTCTTTATATATAATGCTTTGTTGTAATAAGAGTTTTCCTGCATATACTTGTACCAATATTAATTGAACATGTACAGAGAGAGTTCTGTGCTAGACACTTTGGGGACACAAAACTAAATTAGTCATGAACATAGGTTCAAGGACCTTGGAGTATCAGGGAAGAGGTAAAGGGCCCACAGAAGCATGTGGTACACATTATCTGTGGCTAAATAGTTTAGGGTTCTTTTCAAGTGAAAAACAAACAAACAAACAAAAAAACCCCGTTTGTCAAGAGGCACAATCTGTAGCTGATTTTTTGCTTTATGATACCAAAATATATTCTAAAATGTTCTGAAGAATCATAAATATTAATTACATTGTCTAATATGTATCAGAACATGCCATGTTGCAAAATAATTATAAATATGTAAAATATTTTAACATGAAATATATGTAAATTAGAAAATCAAGGAAAGACCCCCAATAAGACCGTGTAGGCTAAGGGAATTTTCCTCAACCACCTGTCTCCCACTGTGTTTACTGTGCATTATTTTCCAGTTAGCCCACTTAAATTCTAGATATCCTAGTGCACATTCAGGACATAAATTGCACTAGGAGAGCAGAGGTTGGATAAAACTGGGATGTACCATGGTCTCTGACCAGATACTACAGGAGTAAAATTTCTGTGTTCAATACCATTTTCATCAAGCCGCTTGTTTTCTAATAACCTTATGATGGGCTTATTTTCCCAATTTACATATATCAATTTGTCAAATGCATTTAAATACCATTTGTTTGAGGTTTTGTTTGTTTCTTTCTTTAGGGCAGAAAACCTCCCCTGAATCCCTAAGTATTTCTGAAGGTTGTTAGTTGGGCAAACTCATGGGGAAATTTTGTCATTATTGCATAGTGCTCATGTCAGACTTGATAAAGTGAGTTAAGGGGATAGTCCTGAATTGAAAATTGTCATTGAGAAGTTCATGAGAATAAAATAAAATCATAGGTGGTTCTTTCCAACATTTTAAAATATAACAGTCTAAAAAAACAGATAAACACATATATACATCTTATACCTCATCATGAGATGTTCATCACATTCTTTAATCTCTTTTCTTGATGCCCTAAGGTATATCCTTTCACGTTGATGGTGACATTTCCATAAAGAAATCTATTGCCTGCTATACTGTGAAATCAACAAGTATCAAATTTTGCCTCATAGGCTTATCTTGCAATATCTAGCTTTCTTTTTTCTAACTCAGAAGTTATGTTTTGATCTACTTAATTATAGAGACATTCAGTGCTGTCTTTATTTAATTTTTATTGATTGTTTGAAATTTGATACTGCCATCTTGGACTTCCAAGCTAAAACCTATGAGGCAGTAATTGACACCTTAATGATTGTCTTATTTTTTTCTTTTAGGGTTCATGATAAATTTTGAGTTTGTGCTTATATAGTACCTTCTATTTATGGGGGCTTTATGAGAAAAAAACAGGGCTTTCAGATTGTTACTTTTTGTCTCTCATGACTTTATCTGCTATCCTCAAGAAGAACATTCCCTCACCTTCTTCCTTAGTCATTTGTAACCCAGAAAACAAACTATATGGCAGGATATATATGGGGGAGATACCTGTGTACAATCTTATGCTTTCCATGCTTTCAAAATGTAATGCCCTCTTTTACTGAACTATCATTTGGTACTTAGGCCTCCCTTTATATAGTATATTATATGTCCCAGTAAATGACCTGGCCTCTCAATTATCTTATAAACGCTTTGAGAACCTAGTATCATTCTTTGGACATTCTGTGAATGTCACATGTTTGATGCAATCGGCAGTTATAATTTCACAAGTGGAAATTCGAAGGCACTGAAAGATCACACAAAAAAGAAGATGAGCTGCCTCTCCAAAATAGGATAGGGTTCTTTTAGCTCAAGACCATATGGCCTCTTTGGATGACTCAATCTTGGACTAAAAATTCTATTTTATTTTTGTATCTCTATGACAAATGAATTCTATAGGGCTTGAGCAGGCCAAAAAAGCTCAAGGTTTGTGTGTCTGTGTGGGTCATTTTCTCTGCGAATTACATTTCATTTTATCTTCAGTTGAATGTTTCCTAGAGATTTCTGTTGGTTGTAATAGTTTCAGTAGGCGATAAAGCATACTATTAGGTTTATTTTACAAAACCCAGACTTCAGAGACTGACATACACTCTTAATAGCACCTGTTTTCTGCCTCTGGGAAATATCTGTTTCCATGAATAATATCTGCTTGCGGTAAACAGTGGCTCTGGTGTCAGTATGGGATGCCCGAGGCTGATTCATCTTTCTAGAGCTGACATAATGCTAAGTGACTGACTGGCTGGTCCCCTGTACTGCAGATGAGGAAAGTCTCCCAGAGCCTTCTCTCTTCTCATCCCTAAAGGAATCAAGCCGTGGCCCCTCTCAGCTTCTGGTGGTCTCCACTTTGCCTGAATTATGAGCAGGTGATTTGTCTCATCTTTGCAGGACACAGAGCAAATTAACATGAAAATATCGCTTCTCTGAAAACAAGGCAGGCTTGAATGGCCTGTCACTGCTGGTCATTAGCCATCTGCCACCAACACTCATACTCTGTTTATCACATTTGAAATTCAGAGCAGATGTTGCATAATAAGGTGATCTTAAAAACAAGGCAAGAAATTCAAAGAACAAATACTCCACGTTAATGATACGGATCCCAGAAGGAATTTTTTTTTTCCAATCTAATATCATGGCTGGACTAATTGAAGAGACCATGTTTTTTAAAGCACGTGCGCGCGCACGCGCACACACACACACACACACACACACACACCTTTTCTGATATTTAATGCACACTGCTTTTCATAGTAACATGAAATAATTTTGAAAGAACGTGCTTACTCGTATGCGAAAGATGCCTGAGGAGGACTGTTTAATAAAATTAATTTTAATAAGCAAAGTGAAATGTTATGATAACAGTAGGTCTGGTCCAAAGGATCTCATAGGTCAGTCATGCCAGTGTTGATTTTTACTCTCAGATGGGCCTCAGCTGATAGCAACTTGACTTCAAATAGTTCACTCCTATAGTACAGTTGGTCTCGTAGGGCTTGTAACTGGCCAGTGTCGTTTCCCAGACAGTTTATTTTTTCTTGGTACTCAAGGTCCTATGTTCCCCACACCCTTACCCTTCACTGCCTCCTCCCCCACTATCTTCATCACTGCCTCTCTCTCTCTGTTTCTCTCTCTCTGTTTCTCTCTCTCTCTCTCTCTCTCTCTCTCTCTCTCTCTCTCTCTCTCTCTC
>NW_017732087.1:555983-635361 GCF_001890085.2 Hipposideros armiger
ACACACACACACACACACACACATACAGAATTTAGGTGGATTTCTTTAAAGGGGAGCATCAGATATATTACTAAGCAAAAATTAAGCAGTCAGTCGGAGAGTAGTTCAAGAGTTAAATCAAAGTAGTCCCAGTAATTGGCTATTGACTCCAATAGGAGAGATGATCTGAAGGAAGTGAGTCCACACTGAGTTTACCCCAAGCTTAGGAGGAAATGCAGGATGAGTGAGCTGCAACTGTGGTAACTTTCCATAAGTCAAGGAACTTCTTCAGGGAGGATTTTTAGATAATCTAGATTTAAACAAATCCTTAAGCAAGTTCCCAGGCCCTTGTAGTTGCTGAAAATATCGGGAGAAACAGGACAGACTTATGCAAATACATGATTATCTAAAAGTATGTAATAACAAACTGTAACAGAGTTATTTGGAGGTTTGATTTTTTTTTTTCCTAACAGGAAATAGGGTTTAAAAAAAGTTAGTGTTTTGTAAAGGTTCTGCAAGACTGACTCACTAAAACAAATGCTGACTCACTAAAATAAGCAAATGGTGCTTTGATCAAGCTAAGAACAGGTAAATTGGAATTTCTTTAGAAAATGCTTCCTCACCTTAGCCACTGAATCTGTTTATAGAGCCCATTAAAAGGTCACAGGCAGTATGTACCCAGTCTGTATCGCCATTGTGACAGACAGCAGAGTGATGGCCTGCATAGAAGAGACATATTCCTTATTGAAGTTGAGCATGTCCATAAGCTTCCTGGTTGCAGTCTCCTTTCTGGCTCTTCTCTAAATGTTGGAACATCCAAGACTTCACTCTCAACCCTCTTCTCTGTCTCCACTTTCTGGCCAGGTGATACCATTTAGCCCAGAATCATCATATATCGCTTATTCTCCAGCCTGACCTCTCCCCTACACTAGAAATGCATTATAGTCAACCAACCATTTGATACCTTTTCATCAAACGTTGACCAAGAATCTTCTCCCTACCTCAAGCTTTCCCCATCCGCCCAGTTGTTTAAGCCCCAAACTCAGGCATCATTCTTGGTTTCTTGCTTTTCTTCACAATCTTCATTCAATCCATCAGCAAGTACTTGTGATTTAAACCCCCCCCCCACCAAAGATATCCCCAACCCAACTACTTCCAGCATCTTCACTGCTAAAGCTCTAGTTCATCCCATCAAGCCAGCTTCCTAGTTTAACATGCTGCTTGATCAACCCCTGTATAACAACCAGAGAGACCTTATTAAAATGTAAATAGAAGTGTTATTTCCCTAATGAAAACTTTTCTCTAGTGGTTGCCTATGACCTATGGAATAAAATCAAAAGTCCTACATGGTCTAGTGTTCTTTCTTTCTATACCCTCCAAACTCTAATCTGTCTCCACCCTTGTCCTGGTCCACTATTCTTCAGCCACACCTGCTTGCTTTCTATTCTTCCAGCATGCTTCCAGCTCAGAGCGTGTGTACTTCCCATACGTTGGAATGTTCTACACACACCTCTTCCTCCCAAGCCCCACAAGTAGGATGTCTACTTCTTACCATTTTAGCCCCAACTCATATCATATTTTCATGATTCCTTTTTTGACCACCTCAGCTAAAGCTCCACATCTAGTCATGGTTTGCCACATTACATCACATTGTCCTATATTGTCTTTCTCATAAGACTGAGCTGAAAAAACTGCATTAATTTTTATGTTTGTTGTTTATCTTTCCCAACTAGAAGGTAAGAGCTTGGAAGTCAGACCTCTAGTTATTGCAGTATCCCCAGTACTAGCATACTGTCTGGAATATCAGGGACCCTCAGTAAACAAGTGTTGGTAACTATACTAGGTTTTACCTTATTACCCCTCTAATTAACTCTGAAATGAAGTCAGCAATATTCCCATTATACAAGTGAGTCAGTTTTACTTTTTCACGTGTAAATTTTATGTCATATATACCGGGGGTGCCAAAAAAATGTATACACATGACTTGTATTCATCTTTTGTTATCAGTATATATTGAATATTACAATTTTAATATATTTTTTTCCTTCTTAAAAATGTGTATACATTTTTTGGCACCACACACATACACACAATAGAAAAATAAACTGAGGGTGTGTCATATCTCACACATCCACTTGGCTCACCTTATTCAGGTTTTCATGGTGGGCCGGGAAACTGGGATGATTCATATTGTAACTAAGAATTTCCTTGGTTGGTTTGGTTTAAATATATTCTAAAAGCAATAACTGATCTCCACTAAAACTATACAGTGTGTTCTCTTTTATTATAGTACTGACTTAACAAAATTCCAGAAATTGTTCTCTTTCAATGTTGGACTATGTTAAATACATTTTATACAAAGGATGGGAGGCCAAGTTCAGTGAAGAGATTGATTGCAGCTATGACTTTTAGACCCCATTCTCATTTCTTAGGGTATATATAATATATATCAAAAAGATAATTTGGTTACCCATTTTTTTAAAATTTAAACATAAGTTTCCTATATTCACCATTGTAAGCAAAGTTCTTCCCCATCCCTACCATGAGAAGAAGATTTTTTTTAAAAATCTAATTGAGAATACTCTCTTATATTTATTCATTTGGGTTTTTATCATTCTTGTCTAGAAATTTCAGATACCTATGTGTATTGTGGAGTTTGGAAGTTAAGAAAGCACCATTCTACTAGGGCAATTGCTAACAATTTGCAATCACTAAATATTAAATTAGTTCAAGGCATATAGAGAAGGTGTCCATCAGTTATCTAAGATAGTGTCTTATTCTTCATTCCTAAGAAAGGTGGAAAAGATTCATCAATCTTTTTCATTGCACTTAAGGAAATCATTATGAGTTGAATGAGTAAGTGCTTTCACTAACAGCTCTTTAGTAAAACCTTGAAAACCCCCGTAGTGGCAATCCTAAGAGATATCTCCAGCGTATGAAATATTTGTTGGGATTACTATCACTCTGCCCTTCCTCTTCCTCATCATCACTCTCAAGAGCAAAATTCTCCAAAAAGGATTGACTCCACTGGAAAATCGGAGGAGAGTTTGACCTGAATTTGGATCCATTGTATCTAAATCGGCCTTATTGCCAAGCGTCTGCACACTGTGACACTTGTAGTCTCAGGAAGTAAAAGAGAATTCCCTGAATGTCAGAAATAATCAAGTACAAATCTAATCTTTGAAAACTCTGGCTACCATCATACACTGGTAAGCTTAATTTGGATGCCCAAAAAAATAGACTAAACTCAACAAATTTTGCAAAAATGAGTTACTGTGTAATAAAAAGTTAATGAAATTAGGTAAACATGATGCTCTGTTTCTCCAAGTGTGGTCACTGAATCATCTACAGAACTACTGGCTGGGGTGCTCATTTAACATGGCAGCCCTACCCTAACCCATTCCCCAGTCCCAAATATAATCTCATGGGGGAGTTTCTAATAAGTACCCTCTGATGATGCTTTTCGACACTACAGTTTAAAAAATACTCTCCTGCAGTATGACATATGACATGGCTGGGAAATGGAAACATCTCCCTTACATTCTGAGATGCGTGCCAGTGCCTAGGCAACCCCGGCCATTCAGAAGGCTCTAATCTAAGACCAGATGAAGTCACCCGTACATACACTTGTTCTAAAAGCACTGATGTGTTATTCCTTGAGAAGTTCTATTGAAAAATGCTAACTCATTAATATGAATTGAAGAGGAGATGCTTAGGAATATGAGAATTCTAACTAAAAATTCTTAAGCCACCAAGAAATTGATTCTTTAAAAAAAAAAAAAAACACAAGTATTCATGGCACATCATGATTTAACCTTTGAAAGATGCTTTTTGTTTCATTTCACTTATGTTTTCATAGTTCTCTGTGGTCTTAAATTAATAAACCATTATCAGACTTCCAAGTGTAACTGGTTAGAATTCCTAACCCTGTCTTATAGATGAGGAACCAAAACCATATGAACATTAAACGGGTGATTGTTATAGATTTTTAGCATTGACACCACTGATACCATGCATATTATTCAGGTACTCCCCCTGAGGCTCGTATTAGAAGTCATGAGGGCTCAAAATTTCTTCCAGTTGTGGTTCTAAGTCTTTAACAAATACAAGCTAGTAGCTTTGTTGATTTTTATATTTACCATTGCTCTCTCTTGTCCCTGACCATACTTGTTCCTTTTTCCTTTCTTGGACAAAACCAAAGAAATATTTATCATTCTATTTTACTGTCGTCATACCACTTTTAGATTGGAAAGCTAAAATAGAACGTAGCAGGGAACTGGGGACCACAGGGCATTAGGAGGTTTCACTATGAATTTAAGTTTAGGAACTGCAGCATTGACGGTTAATTAAGTCTACCTTGAGCAATCAGATGTTGATTGATCTGGAAACAGTTATCCTCAATTTAAGATGCTCTATCCGTGTGGTTAGTATGGAATGAACACTTGAAGTGCTCCTTGTCGACATTTTAGTTTCACTAATATATCACACTTTAATGTTCAAATCTGGACCTGAGAAATTCACCATCACACATAGCTGAAGACCTGAAGTGTTTGTTAAGACTTAAGATGGTGTAAAAGCTGTAGGTGAGGCCGCTGCTTCCCTCGACCCCCTCCTTCTATGAAAATACATTCTGGGTCAGGAAGATGGGGTACAAGAAGAGGGAAGAAATTGGTTGGTGATAACGAGAAGAGAAATAATTGAATGGGTCCCAGGAAAAAAGGGGAGTTTTATGTACCCACAATGAACCCCCCAAAAGCTTTATTTAATGCATGTGATTATTCTGAGTGTAAATATCAGAAAAATTATGTTACTGACTCTTGTTCTCTCATCTGATTATTACTCTAGTCATAGCACTTTATCTTGTAAACCTGAAGTTCTTTAATATTTAAAGTAGATATTAAAGATAGGTTGATTCATGTCTTCAGTGCAAAACTATATGAGTGCAAATAAATGATGTACAAAGACAGTTTTGTCTTTGACATCATCTGTTCTAAATGTTGCTACTATACTAACAGCCTTTGATATGCATCTCGTCATGGCTGTAGATCTTGATAAACACACTTAGGAACTGGGAAGAAAGTAAAATATAAATTACATTAGAATGAATTAAGAAAAGAACTGCATCTTGGTACCCTCCCAAGCGGAGAGATTTATGAAAGCATCACACACCAAGAGAAAGGACTTCTTTCCTTTTCTGTTTCAACTTCACCATCACTTTCACCACCACAGTTTCACAGGACTTCTTACTTTATTTATCACCAAGTTCCATAATTAACATATGGTTCATGTTATTGATTTCTCAGGTTTCAAAGTAAAATAAATTGAGCTTTCTTCCACATTTAGAATATACAGTTTTTTTAAGGAACTCTAAACAAAGACACACATTATTTGTAAGTTAGAGAGCAGCTGCCAGAAAACAGAAAATTAGGAATGGAGTCATGGGTGAAATAATGGAGATACTGTTCAGAGGTAACCCTTTGTACAGCAGGAAATTTTCCTTAGAAAAGACAGCTGAGTTTGCTTGTAAATTTTGCTAGAAACAGGCCTGATTTAGTAACATTTAGTGCTGGTTAGGAGGCTGAAGACACACTTTCAGCTTTGGATACCAAGCAAGTGCTTTCTCGTATGGTTTTGTGTAAAGTCCAAACACTTTATAGTTTCAAAAAGTATGTGTGTATTGGGGGAGGGGAGGGCGCGGGTGCAATTTTTTAAATGAATAGAATAATCTATAAGCAAATATTAGATCTGGGAGTAGAGAAGAACTTGCCAAGACAAAAATAATAAACTGTAGGCATTATCATAAAAGAAATAACCCATACATTATACTATAAACATTTTCAGCTTAAAATGTACATAAAACTAAAGGCAAATAAAATATTTGTAAAAATTATGACAGAGGTTTAATATCCTTAACATATAAAAAGCTCTTACAAACCAATAAGAAAAAGAAAATTACCCAATTTATATATGGATAAGGAACATGAACAGACAATTTCAGAAAGAAATACATGTATATAAGTAAATAGGTGGAGGAAATATTCAACCTCACAGATAATCAGAGAAATGCACATTAAAAATCGGAATGTAGCATGATAGGAGATGATTAAATGTGAAAATTCATTTAATGGAACGATTTTTCCAAAGTCATTTTTGAAGAAAAATTGCACAAAGAAAGATGAGATCCAAACTGTGTATATGTAATATCCCAATTGTGAAATACGTTTCAAATGCATGTATAGAAAACTAAAAGGAAATATACTAAAATACTAATAGTATCTATCTCTGTTGTGGTATTATCCATCGTTTATGTTTTTGGTCTAAAATGAGCATCTACTACTATTACACAATAGGACAGATTTTGTAAAATAATCAATATGTATACATTAAAAACATTAGTACATATTTACTGATGCTGCTATTGACAAAATGGCAAACATGGAAAGATTAGGAAAAAATAATGTGATAGGTTTTCTAAGAAGACAGACTGACACAACTGTTATTATCTCCTTTAATCTTACTGGCATTTGACCATTAAATAGTATAATTGGGCTATGAAAGAATTTCATTGGATTGTAAATGGAAGCACTTGCTGGTGAGTAGTAAACTTCTAAATTAATGTCTGCATATAGAATAAAGTTACAAGCCTGGTTTTACTACAGTGGCAGGCACTGGTGTGGGTTTCTTTAATGATCTTTAGATTTTCAATATTTTTCACTTGAAATCACCTTTCAGTCCTCTTGTTAAAAATGAGCTCGTAACAATTACATAATATAGTTAAGCAAAGTCTTTTTAGGACATATGCATTATTCTGTGATAAGAAAGGAATGTTTCTTTTCAAACCTGTGTTGGCCTGTACAGGGAGATCGGCCACAAAGAGATAAGATGTTGTGAACACAGAATGGTTTAATGAAGGACTGTCAGAGGTCTTTCCAGTTTTTCTTGAAGTAATAAAATATTTAATTCGAGACTTGAAATACTAACAATGATCTTCGTAACAGATACTTGCCCTTACAATAACACAAATAACTCCACTATTCACTCAGACAACCTACTAATTTTTTCTTGAAAAATTAAAAGAGCGGACAGGGATGCCAAACAAAGGACATTTGAATGTATGTTTATTATCTTTCAGCTTTTTTTTATCTGTCTTCCTTTAAAGTCTGTTGTCCCTTCCCATTGTGGCCCTTTGAACATATGAAGATGAAAATAGACCAGTATGGATGATAGTAAATGGAAACTGTTTAGGATGCACTGTTTACAGAAAGATAAATAAATACCCGCAGCTTTGGTAGTCCTCTTGTTGGATTTAGAAAATTGGCATCACCAAACACATTCAAAATAGCTTTTATCCCAGACCGAACCATCTATTATATATGGTAGGTAAAATTGCTGTGTTCCAGCACAGCCCTTTGAGCCGTAAGCTGTCAAAGGTGGAGGCAACAGGCCCTTGATGGTAACCGAAAGTGTTGAGTAGGAGAGAGTCCCATTTCACTCAGATAGAAACCACTGAACTTTCTTTCTTCCACTCAGAATAACAAAGTCCTAGCCTCTGGTGATTGATGAGCATGTTGCCAGGGGAAATGGACTGGAAAATCGTCGCCTTGTCTTTTACTTGCCACAGGAAAGCCATAACAGAGATCTCTATTCTTCTTGTTCTGATAAGAGGCCTGAGGAAGCATCAAGGGAGGGCTGTGAAGCCTGTACGTCTGTTATATCCAGCTGCTTGCTCAATTGCCTTTTAAAATACGGCCCATATAGTTCCCTAACTCTTAAATTGTACATGTGTGCAGTTGGATAGCCTTTGACAAGCCATGCAGCTTTTTTGACCACTACAAGGTGGCGTGTGAGCTGAAAGAGGCTATTTTAATAAGGACAGGTATCCCCTATTTGCATTTCTGAAAATGTGTAATGAAATTCCATATGTAGAATTTTTTTGTTCCTACTGGCATTGTTAACTTGGATATTTGTAGTCTGGGAAAATTTGGGAGCTCAGAAACATAAGCTGGAGCTAAACTCATAAATGCCAATAATGTTTTAACTAACAAGGAATGATGTAAGAAGCACCCCCATAGCACACCTCTTTCCAGAGCCCTTGGTGGTAGGATGCAGAGCTGCTGGGGAAGCCGTCCATGGGCATTACACTTGAAGCTCAGGATTGCACATGCACATGTCTTTGGTAATATCTGAAGAATCAATTCTGAGAGAGTCCACTTCACACCATCCAGTTGTCACATAAGAGGGAATGTCTGAAGTTGAGTGGGATTCCTATTTATTAACGTTTCCATGTTGGTCTTAGCAAGAAGGACCTATTATTTCAATACTATGTTCTCAGCATCTTATGGATTTGAAGTTTTTAAATTTTCATGAAAATACTACTTTGTGTTCAGAAATCAGGAATCCTTAAAGACAATGTTGGCAGTAAACATCTCAAAAAGACTCAGGGAGCATTATATACTAGTGTATTTGGGAAATGTGTTTAAGAGATTAGCATTTCCACTTCCATGACTTCTTCTTTTGTGTCTTTTCAAGGCCTGTTTTTCAATTCTGAGTTAGTAAATTTAAACCTTTCCTACATTAAGTAGGTCTCTCACAGATGATATTTACAGAAATAACAGCCCATCCACTAAAGTTACTCCCAGAACCTTTACCTGGTAGAAGTGGTCCTGTGTACCGTTTTATTCTCTCCCTGGCCTTGTGCTTCTTACTAGAGTGAGTTGGAGCATTTTGTTAATTCCATTTGTTGGTGGAAAGATAGATTGTCTGTTCCTAACTAACTCTTGGCAGCCCGAGAATGGCCATCCTGAGCCCACCACCCTAATGCTGGCTTTGAAAGCCCCCTTGGAAGTGGAAACGCGTCCCCTTTCTTCCCCAGGGTCAGGAATGCTGCAGGTTATTGCATTATCATCTTCTGTTATTCACCCCCCAAAATGAGAGGACTGCCTGTCTTAGACCAAAACCTGCACATTGTTCACTTGCTGAATTCCCTGCTTGCTATGAGTATTCCCTAGAAATTTTTGAGAAATTTCTGAGAAGCTGACTACATTTTCACATCAGCTAGTATACTTTAGAACTTAAGAGGGAAGAAAAAGTGAATTGAATACATTCTTGTTTTTATGAGCATATTCACTACTTCAGAGGCACCAAAATTTCACCCCATGCTATGCCCAGACACAAAATTGAGGAGCCTCTTTGTTGTGTCTTTTTGAAATGCCCTTTGGGGCTTCTCAAATTTGTTATAAAAACGCTTATCAGTGTGATTTTCCCATTACAACTTTCCATTGTTTTCTCCTTAAACTGGACTTTTTTTTTTTTTAACTTGATTTTTGAGTCATGCATAAGATCATGGTTAGGCGATCTTCTGCTGCGCTTTTTTTTTTTAATTACATGCCTTTATTTGTTCACCTGAGCTGAAATCAACAAGGCCTAATCTATAACACAACCACCATTGTAAGTGACCCCCGCCGTTTGATTCATGATTATATTGAGAGAAAGTGGATCTTCTCAAGGTTCGGGCAGATTCCTCAATCTCGCAAAACATTGCATGCAATTAAATTAATGGGCTTGAACTCGAGATTCTTTTGTGTGTGTGCTTGTATGTGAGAGAAAGAGTGAAAGACTTACCCCATGCATAGAATTTTTTAACTGGGCAGCGCTATGATACTTAGCTAGAGGCAAGAGATGCCCTGTTGGCTCCTAGGCCTTTCCGGAAGCTGCTTGCTGGAGTAGACCCCTTGGAGATGAATCTCACGTGGTTTCTTTTTGCCTGAGTGATGTTCCTATCCTAACTTACAGACCTTAGAAGGCCTTGGAAGAGGAATACTTCTTATATCAAAGGTACTTTGGAGATTGGAGTCTGCAGTTTTCCACTCAGGAAAATAAACCAGAGTATTAACTCCCAGCAAATGCTACCTCCTTGGTTTGAAGCCGTTTGTAAAGCATTTTCTTCCTGGTTTGTGCGCCCCGCATTGTTTCGGCTCCTCTCATCACTGACCAGCTGGCTTGTTGGTGAATAGAGCTGTGGGCCCCTCGCCATGTTTCATGTGAGGTCTTGGCTGGGTGGCAAACAGGCAGCCTGTAGCCAGTGTCAGCAGTTCAGGAGGAATTGGCACAGCAGTGTCCCCATTAATTTCTGCTTGTCACATACTGTCATGCAAGTTACACCAGAGAGGAAATGACCGTTAGAAAAAAAAAAAAAAAAGGTACCCTTGTGGCACTGGGTCCCCTCCAGACGTTCCCCGAGGTTAAACAAGTGGATACAATTAGCTCTACACAGACAGCTGCGGGGAAGGGAAAGCCTATAAGTGGGCCCCACAGCAATATGTCTTTCCTGTTAGCAAGGAGTGTCAGCTATCAACATCTGCCATATTTTAACCCTTCAAAGGGACCGGTAAATTAAGGGGAGCTATTATCCCACGCTCTGCTGATCATTATCAATCATAATGCCCTGGGAAATTACCACAGTGCTGCTGCCTTGGTGGCGGGTTTTTGTCCTTTGGGAAGCGTTTTGTTTTTTTTATGTTTTTGCTGGGAGCAGAGAAGAGTGGTGGGGGCAAGAGGATGAGGGAAAAGTGGCCCTTTAATTGTTGGTAATTTACTGCCACAGGGAAGGAGACTAGAGAGGCAATAAACTCCTCTTCAGTTCAAACAGAAGTCGTTAAAATTGGTGGGCTCCAGACGGCTTCCATTTCCAAAGAGATTGATCTTGCTGACTGACTTTTGTCAAGCCCGTCTTCCCTGAGAGCTGGGGTGGTTTTTAGAGCACAGATAAGAGCTTTGGGAAAGGAGAACCACTTCTAGAGGAGGAAGGCCATCCAAGATGAGAAAAGAAACTCAGAATAAATTAGAGGCTTCCGAAAACTGAAATTTTTTAAAGATTGAGATGATTAAGCTGCTGTTATCCAAATAGAGTCCTGAGTAATCTTTGTAAGCACGTACTTTGTTTGAGGGTATATTTGTCTAGTGAAAATATGATTCCCAGCACGAGGGGATGGATGAGGCGGTCCCATGTGACACAATGCTGTTGAGACTTATTTGTCTGAACTAATCATTAAAACTAGGGGAAAATAGAGAATGGTTTATTACAATGCTTTAACTCCAACAGGTATTGGGTTCACATTTGTGAAGTTGGAACTTTCTCTTCTGGAAAGATAGCATTTTGCTCAGGGGGATGGGTATTTCTTTATCAGACAGGTGTTCTGGAAATGGTCAGTAATGATAATGGTAGGAGATAAGAACTGATATTCATCTATGTGATTGCATCAAGGACAGAACATTGAAAGGAATAATCATAGTTGGATTTCACTAGGTTCTTCCTTAATGTTACTGAGGAAAATTCTGGCACTATTTAAAATAACTTTCAGTGAGGGCTAGAGCAACCATTAGGATAATTGAGTAAAAGTAACAATGTGTCATATTATCTAGATTTCATCTATTCCTATAGGGAAGAAGAGATGGCATGATCACCAAGGAGAGCTTAGAGATATTGTCAAGGATGAATGGTAGAGAGTTATTCCAGTCTTCTACTTGGCATTATCTAGTCTAAGACCCTCATTTTATAGATTAGGAATCAGAAACTCAGGGAGGTTAGGGAATTGTCTAAGATCTCACAGGGAAGCAGAGGCACAAGGCAAGCCTCTCCTTCCTAGGTGAACTGTTTATATATCATTCCATGGGCAGTACAGCAGCAACAAAGGGCTGCCCCTGCCCTGTTGACAGGCAGGAGTAGGAGGAACCACAAATCTGGGGTAGAGGTGACTTTCTTCAGTAAGGGACACAGTCAATTTCTGCCATGATGTTAGGCTGTAGATTTGATGCACCAGTTTTAGTTGGCCCTAGGAGAGCAAGACACCAATTTTAAAAGATTGTCTTCTTGTCCAATTTTAAGCATAGCTAGTAATATATAAAAGTATTTCTTAATGTCAAAATAATATACAGATTTGGAGAAATTTACCTCTTTGGCTACTTAACAATCTTTTATGTATTCAATCACAGAGGAGAATCAGTCAAGTTTACATAAATATGAAGCCACATAAATAATGTGCTCAATCCTTAACTGTGGGATCTCATTCAATAGATGGGTAGACTGTATGTGAGTTTTTTTATTACTTACGTTACTGATCTCTGATTTTAGGGGATAATCAATACTTCTGTTTGAGCTTAGGTGAACATTGAAGCATAACATTTAATTAAGTTAAATGTCACAGTTTGATGTTCAGAAGTAGATTTATTCACCATAAGATAGATTCTTCATTACAAATGAAAACATACAGAAACTAAATTATACTTATCCGTGTTTAAATACCATTATTTTTCTCAGAATTGTTCCTTAGGCCTGATTTCAGGATCTGTCATATAGCATCAGGCTTCAGTTGAAGCACATACCTGAAGATTGTGTAGGCTCCAGAGGGATACCAGATGATGCGAAACAGGACAGCAGAGAAAATACCAATTTCGTGAACAATGATGAGCCAGTAAGAGAAAAAAACACTGGCTTGAACTTCATGGGTCAGCACTGAATCATTACTAAACGCCTGTGGTATTCAGAATCATAACATCGGTTGTGAAGAACTGCTTTGGTAGTCATGTGTCCATAATATGTAACTCCGTAACAATTCTCTTGGTTTTGGTATTAATTAATAGTGACTATATTTCATAACATGGCATATTTCATTTGGAGATACTTGCCTTAAAACAAGTCAACTCAAAACTCGAAAATCTTTCCTAGCACTCATTAAAATTCTAATTGCTGAGTTCTCATGGGAAAAAGTAGTTTCTCATTTTAAGCCTCAACATTTCAATAGGATTTGGTATAGCATTTCATTTCACTTCTAGTCCTAATGACTCACTGCATTCTTTTCCCCAGAACTTATCCCCTGTTTACCCTCGGAGTTCTCTCTCATGTAGACACAAGCCTAGTGAATCAGTAGGCATGACTATTTTCATGAACAGCTGAATAGTTCAACGTCCGTAATGCCGTTGGAAAACATTGTCTCGTCTGCAAGCTGAAGGAAAATTAATGTTTCCTGTACATTTATATCTTGATTGGATTTGAATTTTTTTAAAAAGATTAGATTCTGGGTGAAACTTTTCAGAGCTGACCTGGGACACTCTCATGCAGTTGGGAAGTAGCCCTATCTTCATTTTACAGATGGAGGCAGCTGGCATAACCAGCTAATTAATGACTTGCCCAAGTTCACACAAGTAAAAAGCCAGGAGCTAGATTTGTGACTCTTGCATAATCCATAGGATTAAATACAATTTATATATCTTGGTCAGTGCTATTTAATAAGTCCTATTTACATAAATGTGTTAACATTTCCGTGCCCTCTGGGCCATTAAGGCAATTTATTTTTATAATTTTAATTGTTAACAAACTTCTGAGTGTATCAAATAAACTCAAACAAAATGAAGATAGATCCATTAAATTTTATTATGTTTAAACCCCATGGTGTCAGTGATAGGATTCAGAAATGAAAGCTTTTCATTAGATATTGGCTATTACAAACATTGTGTCTTGTTTAACACAATATTATATTGTGTTATAAATTATATTCAAAGTTAAGGAGAATATACCCTTATTTCTGCAGATTTACTTTTTAGGACTATATTAGTGTGTTTTCAAAGATACAGCTTATTTCTTTAACATAACAATTCTATAAAAAGTTAACAGAATTGCCTGTATGATCACTGGTTTTATATTTCTTCACACATCTTTAAATTGTCACCTGTTTGTGGCTGCAGTTGCCATATTGTTGTCATTGAGAAAAGAGTCCACATTCAGATAATCTCTACTTAAATTCTCTTATCTCTAATGAAAAGATCATGCCCTTTTCGTTTTTTAATTTTGGGAGAATAACACATGAACTTCAATGCAGTTGTGAATTAGAGCCCAACTTAGTTAAGACAAACATCCCTTTCTTCTTAAAATATCAATAATAATCTAGCAACTCAAATAGAAGATTTATCATCACCTTAAAATGTCTTAGCTGTTTTTCTCATGTGACTGAGTATTTTATGCTTATATTTGAGAACAAATGAAGATTGTGCGAGACCACTGAAAATAGAATTTTAGTATTTTGAAGGAATTATTTAATTACATTGTTCCTCCAAGCAGTTCAGAAACCACTCCTGGAATTTATTTATGTAGTGCTTTATAGATATTATAATCTGTGTCTATTTCCTTTATAAAAAATAGAAGGCCTCCCAGGCTGCCGTTTTTACTATTGATTTTTATAATGATCAAATAAGACATCCCTGTAGAAATATACTTTATAGTTGTTTAGCTGGTAATCCACACTCTACCTCAAAACTTAGGGTAACCCATTATAAACATTATCATTAAATATCATTAAAGCCTTTTTTTAAAAAACCTCATTTATGCCAGGTACATTTTTATATTGTGAGAGCTGCTTGAAAGCAAAGCAGGGCTTGTAAAAAAAACATATTAGAATGCACTTGAAATTCACATTGCAAATGTAACAGGTCAGATTTTCAAAGCCAGTGTTCTCGTTGTTCCATCAGGTCTCAAAAGATGACTGGAATGTGGAAAAAGGCTGACCTCCCACAGCGTGACATAAACCCACTCCTTTTCTTCAGAAATGGCTTGTTGCAATAAGGTTTTATCATCATGACTCAGTATTGTTCTTTATAAATCATGTACATCTATCTCATTCTCATTTTACTCTTTCTTGTAATTTCCTAAACATGACATGGTGCCCGCTCAACTTGAAATCTTGAGAAGTTGACAAGGTTTATCTAGTAGGATCTACAAATTAGAAGTGTAAACAAAACTGGAGGGATCATTTTTAACTTAGGAGACCATTTTTTAAGGCGTGAAGGCATCACACAGAAATCAATGAAATTATAAAACTTTCAGAATTGGAAGAAAACGTTGGAATCTCTATAGTCCAGCCTTCCCATGTTACTTACATTCAAGAAAGTGAATCCCAAAGAAGCTGGATGAGTTGCCTAATGCAGTTAGGACTAGTGCTAGAACTTTAACCAATGTCCTATTAGTCTAGCAATAAACTTTCCAAAAGTTGTATAAATGTGGTTTTGTTCTCGTTTACACAGAATTATTTTCTATACTATAACTTATACTTAAAACATTTTATTATTTGTTTGAATGAGTTATATACTTACTTGCACGTTCCTCTAAAAATAATGTTAGTTTGAACTTTGCCTTCATTTTTACTGCCCTAACCCCAGGATCCATAGAGCCTTCTTTGCAATAGCTTTCATTCTTAGCACTTTATTCTCTTCAATTAGAGCCTCATTCCAAGTGTGTTTCTTTTTTTCCATGAAGAGTTAGAATGATTTCTGTCTTCCTATTTCATTTCAGTAATGTTCATACCCTATTAAAGTTCTTGTTCCTTATTCTATTTCTCTGGTAGCTTCTGACACAGTTACTTGCCTATTTTTCAAATAGGGACATATGTGAAATAAGCACGTGGCTTTTAATTCAGTTCAATAAAACTTATTGCATGTGTTCAAAGCACTGTGCTGTTCCAGGACTAGAGAAGGCTAAAATAAGTAAATTTAATTTCTTAGTTCTGAATGCCTTCAAAAACTTACAGGACACACAGGGCGAGTGCTATAGAGCAGTCAGACATTCCCTGTGAGGTACGTAATGGAGGAGGTGCAGTAGAGGCTCGGGATCAAAAATGCACACGTGGTTGAAGGAATGAGAATTTAGCATGCCTACCCTGAAGAATTTGGTTTTGGACACTGGCATATATTTTCTCAGTTGACATTAAGTTACAAAATCACCTGGTAAATTTTGCATTAACATTCATGAATTCCACAGGTGTGGATGGGGAAGTAGGGGCGGGGGCTACGAGTAGTTATATGTTTGCTTTTTGTGGAGCCTCAGGAAACGATGCCTCAGCTAGATTTGGGGGAACTCTACACTACTTAAATGTCTTCAGCCCCACAGACACCATCTGCTTATTTCATTTTATTTATTAGATATGGAGAAAGAAAGTCCATGGCAACAAGATACCTGGTTACTAGCCATGTGAGTTGAGGAAGTCACTTAACTTCTCTGACCCTCAATTTTCTTATCTGTAAAAACGGATAAAAATGTGCAAACCAAGTGAGTTAAAATGTATGAAGTATTTTATAAACAGCCTAGCATCTTAATGATATAAAAGATGATGATTGTTCTCCTGTGTGTTTTCTAGTTACCCTCATGTACTTTTCAAATGTAGAGATCCAAACTGGGCACAGTACTACACAAAGGCCTGACTGATGATGATGGTAGCTTAATAGAAGTGATACCAAGTAGATAATGCATGGAGACCTTAATGATCCACCAAGGTCACTTGATCTATTTGGTGAACCTGAAGGCCTTTCTTCATTCTGGTTTGGGC
Organism: Hipposideros armiger; assembly: GCF_001890085.2. Taxonomy (NCBI): domain Eukaryota; kingdom Metazoa; phylum Chordata; class Mammalia; order Chiroptera; family Hipposideridae; genus Hipposideros; species Hipposideros armiger. Next base: position 572,333 of record NW_017732087.1, read on the forward strand.
CTTTGTTGACTAGAAAATGCCTTTTTGCATTTCCTTCCATCTCTTTTTTGCTGATGATATAACAGTTACCTCCTGAATTACTGTAAAAAAAAAATCTTCAGATTCTCGGGAAAGTCAAGTCCTATAAACTTTTTTTTTTTTAAGATTTTTTAATTGGGGAATTGGGGGAGGGGAACAGTATTGAGGAAGTGGGGAAGGGCAACAGACAAGTTGCTGTCCTTTGGTTCTTCAGTCTAGTTGTGGAGGACATCACTTCACTGGCCCATGTTGGTATTGTGATCATTGCGCTCTTCCTGGGTGAGACAGATCTGTCACCCGACCTTGGATGGCTGCTCACGGCAGCTCTTGGCGGCTCACGCCAGCTGCCTGCCACTCACGGTAGCTTACAGCAGCCCACTGCAGCTCCATTGCAGCCTACGCTGTCACCACTGACTCACGGCAGTCCAGCTCCAGGTCGAGCTGTTGTTCACCACCTTAGCTGTAGAGAACGCAGCATCACTGGCCCTATAGTGGGATCCGAACCGGGGTCCTGCTGCTCAGAGCTGGCATCCCAAGCCAATTCTTAACCAACGCGCTACTCGGCCAGCCCAAGTCCTATAAACTTTATCTCTGAACTTTCTAAGTATAGAACACACAATATGCCATCATAAGTTTAAGTAATTGATTTTAAGAATTTTCCATTGTGTACTGGAACACCTAAAAAGTGAAAGCCCTGAGAATAATATAGTATATTTAACATCTGTGCATTTTCCCTCAATTTTTAGTCATATTTTCCTGGTGGCAGCTGATCAAATTGAAATGCTAAGTTTTAAAATATTGTAATATTTGATGTACTTCAAATGAATCAACTTTTATTGGCATGCTTTAAATGGGAACAAGAAAGCCTACGAACAAAGAAATATATTCTAGTTTTATTTCTGATTTATTCTATAAGTCCTTGTGCAACCGGTGTTCAAGCCATTGTGATAAATAACTTGACTATATTATATAAACACAGTTCCTATATAGCTTAAAATCTAGAAAGGGAAACTAAAATATGTAGAGAAATTGCCACCACATAAGGCAGTATATGACAAATGCCGCCTAAGTGTTAAAATGACAGTGCTGTAGGAATTCAGAGCAGGGAAAGATAAGAACTGGCTTTATGAAGACAGTGGCAATTGTTTAGTACCTTGAAGATGTTACTCTGAGACATGAGTTACACAACCCAGAAGCAGCCAGGATTTGGAAGTCTTGCTCAAGAGTTGCCACTTTCCACTTGGGGAAAGACAGCATTCGGATGGACACGTCAGAGAGATGAGGACAAGAGGTCAGTTAAACAGGAGAGGAATGGGCTTCATCCTGTAAGTACTGGGAAATAATGCCAGTCATTTGGGTGGGTGGCTGACTTTATCATTGTTGTGTTTTAAGCTGATTAATCCGATGGTGATGTGCTCATTTAAGGGCGATTACAACAGATCAGTCAAAGAGGTTGCTCCAGTGGTTTTGGGAATGAGATAATCAGGGTGTCTACTAATCATCTACTAGCAGTTGATGATTAAAATGGAAAGAAAGGAGAAATTGTGAAGAAATACTTAACAGGAACAGGACTTGGTTACTTGTCCAGCATAAGGGAGAAGCACAGATAGGTAAGCAGAGAGCAATTGCCGGTTTAGAGAAGAAGGTGATTATTTATGTTAGTCTTGTTGAATTTGGCCTGGAATGGGAAATCCTATCTAATGGCATTCATTGTAAGAACTCGTGGCTGCAACAGCGGAGCCCCAGGTAACCTTTGAGGATTCATGGAATCTAGAAGTGCCAAAATACTGGAAATGGGAAATGTTCCTTTTTTTTAATAGGAAAAACGAAGAATTCTGTGGAATTCTATCCAGCAAGTTGATACTCGTCTTTGGTTATTAAAAAGGATGAGTTGGGAGCAGATAGAAAAATAACTGGTTGATAAATATGAGTAGCTGCCCAAACTTCAGTGTAATCAGAGAAATTTAAAAAAAAAAGAGTTTCATAACATCAGCTATTAGTGAGACTGTTAAGAAGCGGATGGTGGGAATATAAATTGATATAGCATTTTGGAGGCAATGGATAGTATCTATTAAAAGTAAAACTGCATATATTCAGTAACCAAGCATCTTCACTTCTCAGACAAACCCTGGTACCAGTGCAAAAGGAGCTATGAATAAGAAAGTTGGCTGTAACGTTAATTATAATGGGGGGAAAAAGGAAATAACCTAAGGGTTCAACACTAGGGGGTGGCCAAATGGACCGTGATACTATATGGAATTCTATGTGACAATGAAAAAGAATAACGTTGATATATAAGAAATTACTTTTAAAGCATAGTGTTGAGTGAGGAAAATGAAAAAAGAGGCAATTTTAGAACCATGAGGATAGCCTGGTTCCATTTATCTGAAGTATATGTGTATTTTATGTAATTCACAGAACCAAGTCTGGAAGAATGTACAACAAACTAATATTAGTGCCTACCTCTTTGGAAGACACCCTGAGGTTAGAATAGGTGGTGAGTTTGCCAGATTTAGCAAATAAAAATAGGATGTTCAGTTAAATTTCAATTTCAAATAAAATAAAATTTTAGTATAAGTATGTTCCATGTAATATTTGGAGCATGCTTACGCTAAGAAATTATTCATTATTTATCTGAAATTCAAATTTAACTGACCATCCTCTGTTTTATCTGCCAGTCCTAGTAGGTGGTCAAGTAGAACTTCAACTCAGTGTTTAAGCTTTGCATCTTTTCATAACACAAATGTATTCATACGTTCTTTGTGTAACTAAAAAATAAGATGTGTATAAAAATGTAATAATCACTAGGAATTAGCCTAGTTTCATCAAGATGAATCGTCTTCGGATCTAGCCTGATTTTCATGTCAGATAGGATTGCTAAACTGGTAGGTTAAAGACCATTATGGCTATACAAGATTTTGATGGAGAAAGGCTTGTGCTTAGGATCCCTAGCTTTTAACTGAGTGCCCACCATATTTTTTTTTTGCTATGTACTATTCACTGACTGTTTATTGGATAGCTGAATGGATCAATGACGTAGTATAAAGCATATTTTCGACCCAAAGAGAAAAAGCAACAGGCTAATCCGCCAACATGGGTTCCTGGAAATAATGATGCCACATTTTAAGTTTTCTCATGGAAAATTATTTTCAAACTAGAATATGCTATCACAGCATAACTTTTGATGTTTTGTGTTTTAAGAAATTGCGAATTGTCAGAGCACTAGCAGCGATAAAATGTATTGTCTTTAATATTATTTGGAGAAACTGATTCTTCCAAATGCTGAATAAATAATGATAATATGTATATCCATATACCACTTAATATTTTCAAAGCACTCACAGACATGCATATTACCGAATTTTTATAATAGGTTATGAGAAAAACGTGTCATTTTCCCATATACCAATGAAGAAACTGACAACAGGTGGAAATTAGGCGAAGTAATTATACTACTTAGAAGTGAGAAGAAGCAGACCCCGAAGGGAAACTGAGATCGCTCTCCTTCAGGAGTTGCATGATGCCTTTAGAGATAAGCCTGCCAGAGAGGTCTTGAATAGCATGCCTGAACTGGAATGTCTTCCTAGATTTGGATGAATATTGGGAAGACAGATTTTTTTCTAATTGAGGTATAAGAGGCATATAATAAAGTAAGTGTGCTAATCTCAAGCATGTGTACAACTTAGTGACTTTTTACTAATGTAACCACCCCCCAGATCAAGGGCTTCTTCCTGCCCCTTTCCAGTCTGTAATCCTCTCCATAGAGGTCATTACTACACTGCATATTTCATATGAAAGTCTGTGCTGTTTTGTATAGCTTCTGTTACTCAACATCATATCTGTGAGATAGTTCACGTGCCTCTGTGTACCAGTAGGTTCTGCCAAACATTTTTCCAAGTGGTTTAAACTGTTTTGCGTTTCTCCATCAAAGCTAAGGGAGGGCCACTTGCTCCATGTCTTTGCCAACACTCGATGTTGTCCATTTAAACCACCTGTAGCAGTTTCTTACTGTACTTGTCATTTTCAATTTTGTGATGACTGATAAGGGTAAGCACCTTCTCATAAGCTCCTGGACGTTTGCATTTCCTCTTTTGTGAAGTGCCTGTTCACATCTTCCACCATTTTTAAATGTTGGGTGTGTGTCTTTTCCTAGTTGATTTGTAGTTTTTTGTGTATTGTGGGTATGTCACTTGTCAGATACATGCAGTGCTAAAATCTTCTCCCAGTGTGTAGGCCTTTGAATGGGGTCCTTCCCCCTGGCTCTTCACTCAGAGCACCAGACGTGATTTTATCATCACTTGGACCTCCCTTATGTCTGAGCACTTTAATAACATATAGAGGCAAAACATTTTCTTAATGCCTTTTTAGCCTGTTTTGACAACTCTTGATATGGAATTCTAACATTCTATACTGGCACGTTTTAAGTCTCCAGTAAAATATTTTTAACTACAAACTAAATAAATGTGACAGATTGTGAAACCCCTTAGCTAGGCTTTTAAATATTAAAAACTTTTCATTTCCATTGTGCATTTTGTCTACCAAAAGAATGCTGAACATACAATGCCTGAAGAGAAAAAAAGTTTTACAAACTTTAAGGAAGGAAAAAATTTTAGCTTATCTTTTAGCTTTATAAATAAATAAGAGTCTGATGTATGTAGGAGGTGTGGGGGGTATAAATACCATATTCCTCTTAGATGTACTGCAAAAGTATATTTTTTTTTAAAGCAAACTACATTCAAGTATAAGCTATTAAGGAAACACTAGCACTGGCAGACCTGGTATCTTTTGGCAAACCAACAAGTGTCACGTCTGCCAGAGTCAGAGGTGACCCTAAAATCTGTGCGAAACAGTTGGCCTGCTTACAGCCTTAGAGGCCAGATGAAGTGTCTCAGAAACCATTTGGAAGACTACATATGCTGGTTCCAATAGGAGGAAAGAGCAAGGCTTGGAAATAGTCGAGGCAAGATAATATCTTGCTGTGATGGGTGCAACGCAGGAGTTTACATTGGTTATTTCGCCTGCAAACTTGTCCATTTGACTCTCAGCCTAAAGAAAGTTTGGGACTATTCTGAGAGGGCATTGTTGATTTAGCTTTCATTCTAAAATATTTCAACAGTTAAGCTAAGAGTCTAAAACACAACCCAATAATTATTTGTATCATTACGTCTTCCCTAAAATGGATAATTTTATTGTCTTTCAAAACCACCTGTAGCTTTTACTTTAAATATTAAAAATATGAAATTTATTGAGCCACCTATTCTTCTGTAGGATCTGTGAAAGGAATTGGAGGTTAAAAAAAAAAAATCAAGGGCCGGCCGAGTGGCTCAGTTGGTTAAGAGCTCACTCAAGAGTTTGAGCTCTGAGCAACAGCGGTTCGAGTCCAGCCCGAGCTGAGCAGCCGCTGAGCTGCCAACAGGTGGCAGAATGGCTCAGCTAAAAAAAAAAAATCAATTTTTAAGCAGCAGCAATCTGTTGGGGACATAGAACAACAGTGTAAACATAATTTAGACAATGATGTGTCGTTTCTTAGAAAATTCTGAAGCTTTCTGCTTTCTTTTTCTATGAAATATTTAAGTGATCCTTGTAGGATTTTTCTCATTTCATAAACTGTATTGTATCAGGGACTTATTAAATTTTATGTCTTTAAAATATTGCTAGCTACTAACTTAAAAATTGTGGTTGGTAAAAAGGACATTTAAATATGTATATTAATATATAAAATTATAAAATTATAAAATTATATATTTATATATAGTTATATATATATATAATTTTAACTGGCTACTTCAAGAGAACACAAAAAAATAAAAATTACCCACAATCTTACCACTTTAAACACTTGCCATAAAAAAAGCAGAAATCTCTTCCTTTTGTTCCTCCCTAACCACCTTTAACTGTAGCAATATCTCCTTCCAAACATTTTTAAATGTATTTTCATAGGGGTGCCAGATTTGGCAGATAAAATACAGACATTCAGTTAAATTTGAATAATAGGTAAACAACAAGTACTTTCTTAGATTAAATATATTCCATGCAATATGTAGGACATAATTATATGAAAAAAATTATATGTTAATTATCTGAAATTCAAATGGAACTCTGTCCTATATTTTATCTGACCACCCTGATGCAGACATAGCCACACATTCATAAATATGTACATTTTTATCAAGCTGTATATATTCCTCTAAGAATATATACATATCCTTTCACTATTGATTTATCTAGTTTACATGTTAGAATTACTCAGGTTCTTCCTAATGGCTGCTTCATATTACATTGTAGCCTCATCATAATTTAACTGTTCCCCTGTTGGTAGACGTTTTAGGTGTTTTCATGTTTTCCACTCTTTCAAACAAAATAGCATTGATCCTCTTTGTATTGACTTATAAACTTGTGCTGTTGGTTCTGTAGGATGAATTCCCAGAAGTGGAGTTGCGAGATCATAGCATATTTTTAAAACATTGTTTGTACATTTCCTTCATACTTATTCACTGGGGCCTGAGATCTGAGCAGCTGAAGCACCTGGTCAGGTGTGGAGCTGATACTGCATGGTAGGCACCTTGCTTGACCTCGTAGAATCTGCCTCCCCCCACCTTCACCCCCCTCACTGTCAGCTCTCTGAGACCTGGCACTGTTGTTCTCCAGCCTAGCACAGCACCTGCCACAGAGTTGGCCCGTGACACGAATTTAGAATGAATGAATATGAATTTACTCAAGGGGTTGCTGAGAATTACATGAAATAATGTATGCGAAGTGCCTGGGGAAAAAATAATGTCTATAAAATGCCTGGGATGCTCCTTTATTTTTCTCACCCCATCCCCACTTCCAGTTTCTTCTTCAGCATTAAGGGGTCTTAACCCACAAACTCTGCCGGCCAGAAGGGAGTGGCAGGAAATATTCAAAGTGACGCAAAATAAAGGCAAGATTGCTCTACCCAACATGGCTATCACTTAAGGGGTCTTAACCTAGCCAGGGAGACATCATGGTTGCAGTGAAGTAGGATATAAGCACTGTAACCGAACCGTTACTAAGAGCGCTATACAATTATAGAAGAGGAGCATTTAGCTCAGCCTGTGGGTGTGAGCAGAATTACCCAGGACTTTGCCACGGTCTACTTAAAGTAAGTCTTGAAAGACAAATTGGAACCAGACAGACAGACAAAATGTGTGTGTTGGGGGGGTAGAGCAATGGAGGGAACATTCTAGGCACAGGGAATAATAGTGTTGCAGAGATAATAGAGCGTATCACCTTCAGAGCATAGAAACAGCCGGAAATGAAACCAGAGGTAGTTAGGTAATGAGACATTGAAGTGCTTTAAGTAGCAAGCTAAGTTCTGCCTTTGTCTTACAGTGAGCAGTACGGGACTTCTGTAAGATTCAGATGCACATTTTAGGAATATCATGTAGTCAGCACTGTGGAGAAAAGATTAAAGATGCTTAAATCTAAAGACAGGAGCTATCTTTATTGGAACACTGTTGCAGCCATCCAGGGAAGAGAGGCTGGTGACTTGACAAGGACTGTGGAGATGGGAGAGAAGGGCCGATTTGAAAGGTAATTTTGAAACAGATTAGCTAGGAGAGAAGGAATCTAAAATGTCTGTCAGATTTCAGGATTGATCATTTGGGTGGATGGTGGTGCCATTATACAAATAAGAAATACAGGTTGAGGAACAGATTTTGATGGGGGTAAAGAAACTTGTTATTTGGGGACATAGTGAGGTTGCAGTTGATATGGAATATTCTAGAAAACATGAGCATAAAGCATTGAAGTTGGCATGTCTGAAACTCAAGAGACCTGTCCCAGCTGCCATTATCACTTGGGATGCCTCAGAATATGACTAAATCATGCTTGGAGCCGTGAATGAATAAGATGAGGACTTGAAGGCAGAATTTAGAATTTAAGATACTTCTGAGACACATGATTGGGACAAAGAAACAAATAGTGACTATTTGTAGTAACCACTGTGGACAACAGAAACGGGAGCTTACCAGGGACCCAGAGAAGGTAACGCTGAAAGTCCGGATGAAACTGGCAACTATGACGTGTATCCCCTCCAGCCTTTGCGTGGTGATTTTCTCTCAGCAGTTTTAATTGTAGGAGTAGGGATGGGTTGGCACTTACTAAGGTGAGGCCGTGAAAGATCAATGTAAGGTGAAGTGGAGGGTGATTTTATGGTGCCTGGAAAGAAAATAATCCAAAAAGCTGACAGGGAGTTTTAGGTGGGCCAAGAAAAGATTTGAAGGCAAGAGGGACGTGTTGGAGACAACAACCAGTCCAAGAAGTGACTGGATACTCTTAAGACTAAGCGTTCCCCAGGTGTTGTCCATCTTTCCCTGGAGAATTTCTGTTGTCATGCCTATTTTAATGTTACCTTGCTGAGTTCTTTGTAAGATAGTTGTTACTAGATTCTTAACCTAGTTCTCATTTTTGCCTTGGTAAATAGCTCTTCAGTTCCATTTAGTCTGAGGATCTTCTTTTTACTCGGCCTCTATGCTTTTCCTGACTCAATATGACCACACGGAGCCTCTTGTTCTGTAGATTGAAGAAGTTCTTGGTGAGGAGCCTAGGCCCCCACCCCCAGATATATTTCCTGCCTCTCTCCTAACAGGCCTCAGCTTAAAAACGCAGTCCTTGCAACCACACGAAATAAAAAATGTTGAAGTGCCACCTCTTCTGCACCCACCCCCCCCAAACAGCTGTGCATGCAGCTGTGCTCAAAACAGATAATATGCACAGATGTGTTTATGGGAAGGAGGCACGAATACCCTCTGTGTTGTTCTCGGCTTCTCACCACGGCAAGGATTTCTTTTCTTCTTCAAGGAAGAGGTACATTGTGGTAAGCAGTGTTTTATGACCTATAATAAAAACGCTTGTAAAGACCATTTTTTGACCAAATGCAGCTAAGTGTTCTTTTCAGAGCCCTCATTTGTTCCTCTCCCCCTCTCTATATTGGAATGCACACAGTTCAGCATTAATGGAATAACATGAGGAAATAATATCACAAATTTTAGTTCCTATTTGTGAAGCTGGGAAAGCAACCAAAGTTAATTATGTAAGCAAGTTCATTAGTAATGTTTTTCCTTACTCAGTAGTGGCTCCTCAGTATACATGTTAAGTAAAAATCTGTATTGCATTTTTATAGTACATGGTAATTATCCTGTGAAAGCACCTACCGGACAGTTTGAGGGAACCTCAACAATTGGAGGCCCCATAGAGAAAAATAACTGAGAGCAACCTTAGAAAGTTGGGTTGTCTACAAAAAGAGACATAATACAATTCAATGAATAGTAATAGGTGATTTCTAGGGAATTTCTAGACCTACAATGCTAGCAATCTTTAGACTTTCAAAATTAAGAATAGGTAACATAATACTTGATTTAGCTAAAATAATAAATATTTTACAGATTGTATCCTGGAAATATATACACAGTTATATTTGTTGACCTCAATAATGGTTGTTCAGGAAGATGGGAGGCTGGCTGTGTACTAACTGGAGAAAACTAGATAGATCTGAACTTAGAGTGTTGCCAGATGCCATTGCCAATGGTGGGTCCTCTTCTTGATTTAATGGCACTAGTTCCAGACATGTTACCCAAGCTGGGAGGTTCACACGTTGTTTTTAGCCCTCACTACCACCCTACAAGAGAGTGTTGTCACCATTTTACAGATGAGGAAACTAAGGCTAGATGCTAGGAGAGGGGAGGTTAAAGAACAAGCCCAAGGTGACTCATTGCGTAACCTGAAGGTGTAGTAGAGCCCTCAAAAGGTGGCCCATTAAAGTTGACCTTTCTGACATTTCTAGTTCAGACCCTTACTATCTGACGTCCAGAGTAGAAGAATAGCTTTCTGACAGCACCTCCCATCTACTCTGTATGCTACAATATCCACAATAACATGCTATTCTTTCACACGTTTTCTCTAGTTTCCCATTGACTACAACGTAACACACTGTAAACTCCCCATACCAGCCCAGCAATAAAGTCCTTTGCAGTGTGGTCCCATTTAGAAGCGTGCCCTCTCCAGGGCCTGTTGCTGGTCTCCAAATACCTGAGCAGTTGCCGTCCTCTCAGCCTCTGCTCATGTGTTTTTCCAGGCAGATGCTTCCCCACACCAAACCTAATCGTCGCCTACTGCCAAGATCAGCTTAGATGGCGCCTCCTCCTCTGTGCTCATTCAGTGTCTGTATGCCATTATCCTTGTGTGATCCTTGCCACATACTGACTTGAAGAGTGTAGGTGCATATTTATGTCTTCTCTGTTTAAAATAGGAGCTCCCTGGGTCCCTGTCTTCAGGCGTTTGTGTGTAACGTGGCCTAGCACAGTGCCTGACCCATGGTAGGGGCTTCACATTTTTTTTTGTATAAGTGGTAGCAATTCATGATGTGCGTGTACTTTATACTATGTAAAGCACTTAAATATTTAATGTCCTACTTAATATATACTTACATATGATTAAAATATATAATTATATAATAGATTATTAAACCTTTCCTTTTTGAGGTTATTTCCCTTTTTATAGATGTGAAAACCAAGACCCACAAAGGTTGCAAATGACCTGCCTTAGATTATGTGACTAGTACGCAGAAATTTAGATAGTACTTTTGGCTCTGAATCCAGTCTTTCTTTTAAATCATACTGTCCTCAGAAATGGAAAGTCACATCTCTGTGCAGGTGACTCACTTAGGTTATATACATTCTAAGAGAAGTTTCTTTTGTACTTCTTCTGTGCCTCCACTTAGCAAGCATTCAACAAATTCTTAGTGAATAACCCATAGACCACAATGCAGAATTGGGACCGTTTTCACTACCAACTCAGGAATCTCTCTGTCTCTTTTTTTTTTTTTCCAGAGGAGCAAAGATTTTTATTGAAGCGAAAGTACAGCTGTCTTATGAGAGGAGGTACCCAAAACTGGAATGCCCAAGGAACCATTTTAATTAGTGAGGATGTTGTACATAACTCCTGTGACAGAGCCAAGAGCAGAAGTCATTATGCATCATCTTAACGCCTATCTATAAACTATTGAGTGATTTGTCAAATCAAGTAAAATCGACCAGTATCTCTCTATAAGATGCTTTGTTGGATTCTGTGGAGAACATAAAATTACAACACATTCCTGTTCTTCAGGAAGTTTACACTCTAGCTCAATAGCGCTTAACAGTTTAAAAAACAAATCAAATATATAGTGTGAAATAATCAAATATCTCAGTTTTCTCTGTAGTCTTATGATGGAGGCAGGGCAGGATTTATCCTGATTTTTATAAATGAAAAACTGAGGTTCAGAAAAGTTGGGACTTGATTAGTCAGTAGGCTAGCAGTTAAGATGAAATGGAACTTAGTCACTAGCACTGGATTAAAACACCACACTTTGAGAAACACTGATACAACATTAAAATATTATTGGAGATTTACCCAGTAGTCCAGTTCTGCATCCAAGTGATAGATAACTCAGTCAGAGTGGTTTGGTCCATAGAATGCTCCTCTTAGAGATGAGAGAGGCCAAGTGACTTGCTTATAGTCGTAACTCTAGCTGTGGAACAACGTACTAAAATCCATGTCTCTTGATGGGCAAGTTGCTAAAAGAATTCTGAATAGAAGTGGTAAAATAGAACAGAACCCTCCTTCACTGTTTTTATTCCATACTTCAGTGTTCATTATAGGCATTAGAGTATTATATTTCTGAAATAATAAACGAAAAGTCATAACACATATGATGTTTTAATGGCTAATAGTAGGAATACTGATTTATATGCCATGCTTCTTTGGTTTTATTCCCTAATCCAAACCTACTTTTTCTGATTCCCTTGGAGTTCCATCACCTGCTGAAGTATTCCTCCTTGGGAGAAGTCAATCAGGTTTTTTTGTTAGTTTGTTTGTGTTTTTTGTTTTTTTTAAGCTAATGGTTTTTATATAGATTTCATGGTCATTTCCAATTTAGTTTGGGCCTCACTTCTCTATGGAAAGTCATTGAACATTTATTGACACCTGTTAATACAGTGTGCTTAGGAGTCTAGTATATCTGGAGGAAGAGTGATTAAAGCAGACCCCATTCTCAGCAGATGGGGCCACAGGGCAGTGAGTGAGCAAAGATGGTGGAAGTCCACAGGACTTCCAGGAGGCAAAGCCAGAGAGCTAGGTGGGCTTTGTCAGAGGGCGCTCAAGCATAAGAATGATCTGATAGGATCAGGTTTACTTGTTAAAAAGATCAGACTAGCCAGAGAGTTAAGGATAGATTTGAGGAATGAGATCAGTGGGGAAACAGTACATACATGTAAGGAAGGCCAAGGAGCATATCCACTATAGCGGGGGCCTCAGGAATTGTATAGGGGGAAGAAAATGACAAAACGTTACTGAGGGACCCAGAAGACTTGAATAAATAACCACACCATGTTGTGAAAAGAAGAGTATTGTAAAAGTATTAGTTCTCAAATTAATTTATAATTTCTTAGAAATCAGTGAAAATACTAAAGGGATTTGGGGGAGGATACGGGAACTTAATAAAATGATCTTATCAGTCCAAAATAATAGCATGTAATAATATACAGGAATGTTTTATAAAGAATGGAAAGAGGACACTTGCCCTATCAAATATTAAAACGTATTCTAAATATTTGATTATTAAAGGTGAGAGGTACTCTAAACAGCCAAATAAGTCAAAGTCCAGAAACAAATTCAAGTAACTTAGAACATGAGAAAAGTGGCATTTAAAAAGTGGGTAATTTAATAAACGTTAGAACCTTTAGCTAAAGATAATATATAAATAATAGTATCACACACCCATTAAAAATTTAGCAATAGATCTGTATTTATTGACATGCAAATGAGTTGAGTATACATTAAGATATAAAATAGGCAATTACAAAATCATATATACTAGCATTCTTTTTATAAAACAGAATAACTGTATGAGTATATATGTATAGAAAAATGATGGAAAGATTCACCAATATGTTAATTGTGGTTATCTCTGGATGGAAGAATTGTGGGTAGGATTTATTTCCTTCCTTTTCCTTGTGTTTTGATTTTTTTAAATTTAACATTTAATATGTGTTACATTTCTTATCAAACCACAGATCTTTTCCTTTTGGAGAACAATGAAGTGGAAGGAAGTATCCATTGTGAAATGCTGTGGCAAGGTTAAGAGTGGAATGTCCCATTGGTTGAGGCAAGCAGGTGGTGACATTGGTGGTCTTTCAGGAGCTGCTGTATCTCCATCCATGGCAGTGATGTGTTGTGGGTGAGGAATGAGAAAATGTGCACTGTTGTGTAAAGACCATTGGCTGAGAAAGGAAGGGGATTGTTTGGGATGTTTACTGATCAAGGGACAATAGGGAGGAAGTCTCAGATATAGTAGAGAAGGAGATTAAGATTAAGAGAGCAAGGTAAGGTACTTGAAGAAGCTGGAGTGAATGCTATCCAGAACATAGGAGGAAGATGAATACTGCTTAGAAAGAATTAGAAACCTTTCCCACCGAGAGATAAAGGAGAGGGGTAGAGGCCAGTGCTTATCAATTTATAGGTGGAGCACAGGAGTTGATAGCTTCCCCTTGATAGTCTGTGTTTCTCTTTGAAGTAGAGCGCAGCCCTGGTCTGCTGAAAGAAGGAAGGGAGATGCGAAGGTAGGGGACAGCAGTAAAAATTTAGACTGCCCTTCAAGGACAGCAAGAGGGTTGACTAGGGACCTGTAGGATCACCTGGTGTCACTAAGGTAGTCAGGGTTGATGACTGACTTTTTATTGATAATGAACGCGTATGTGATGATTTTCCCTCGTAACAGTTCTCTGCAACACAGGTATAACAGTTGAGAAAGAGAGAAGTGGGGGCTAATTGAAGATTAAGCTTTGCATAAAGGATAAGGTAGAATGACCATGGAACAAGAGAGGTGAGGGAATTGGCAGAGCTAGCAAGTGGTGCGTGAATAAGTTGCTCTCCAAATTTAATTAATTACGCTCTCTAATAAGCTTATGTAAATGTAAGTGGTATTTTGATATCCAAATAAATGCAATTAAAGTAACTTTAAAAGATAATTTTTAATTAAAAAAAAAAGATCAGAGGTATTAACACATTCCTGGTTTTAGCCATGGGAGTAGATGGCAAAAATGAAGTGGGGATAAGGAAGTTAGAGTTCTCTAAAGCTAAGGTGCTAGCTGGGGTATCCTAGGGATGTTGAAGTCATGGAGGAACATGGTGAGGGTGGCTAGGGAGGATGAGCTATGGAATATGGAGTATTGACAGCAAATGATAACCATGAAGAAGGGGATGTTGTGAACATTAATGGACGGAGGTATAAGTCTCAAAGAGAAAAGCATAACCACCTGGGAGGGATAATGGCACCAAGAAAGGAATGTTGGTACAGTCTCCTTGGACTTGGAAGAGGGGACAAGGGCTGTAAATGAAAGGTAATGGCCTTAACAGGTTTTAGTTAATATAATTTTAGTTAAGTTAAATTTGTTAGAATAACAAATAACTGCAAAATATCTTTAAATAAGGGCATTTATTGTTGACATCTATTGCAAGGCCAGAGGTGGGCGGCCCCAAAATTGATTTAGCTATTTAGCGATGTCCTCAAAGATCCACACTCTTTTTCTCTTTACACGCTGGCATTTTATGTGTGCAAATAGTCTCCCTGTTCTGTTTCGAGATGGCTGCTACATGCAGTCTGCAAATTCATGTCCTCAAATAGTAGCATTTGGGGTAAGATTCGTGGAGCAGAGGAGGAAGTACACCAGAAGAGCTTTATACTGTGGCCCTCTTGTAAAGGAAAAAAAATTGCTTTCCGGAACTCTATAGCAGGCTTGCCCCTACATCTCATCGGCCAGAACTGGGTGTCATGTCCATCCCTAGAGCAATTCCTACCAAATTGGAATGTGATTGCCTTGGACCAATCCTTCATGGCTGGCAACCAGCAGTGTCTCCCACAGTAAGGCAAATGATAATATGCTCCACTCGGTGGAAAAGCAACTTCTCTAATCATTACCTCATTTGGAGAGGCGAGAAGTACAGAGTGAGAGGTACATTCTCAAAAGAGAGAATTCAAAGGGAGAATGGAGAAAGATGAGAAGATATTTTGTCCAAATGTAGCCATTATAAAGCATATTGTTTTAAAAAAAATTTTATAAAGAGTATTTTGAAATGGGGAAATATCCACAGAATATTATTTGATGCTTTTAAAAGAATTACAAAATAGTGTGTATAGAACAAAAACTGTTTGGGTCATTAGCCAACACTATAGGCAACTTATACTTTTGTATTTTTTTTTATACTTTATATTTTCTTATTTATACAGTGTTTATTTTTATATCCTGCTCTGAAGAAGTGATAATTAACACTGCATATGGATAGTTTCAGTTTCTTTTGACTTTCTTCTGTGAGTTAATAATAGCCATCGTGATGAAGTAATGATTTCTTCTTTCAGACTGTCCATGGTGCCTCAAATACCAACATTTCCAGGCATGGTGAAAATCAGTTGTTCTTATTTCTAGTTAGTTCAGAGTAATTCTTTACTTACTCACCATTATCATCCCTTCCAAGAATGAATTCTTTTTGTTCTCGCTTCAGAATACATATTTTATTAATCAAATTTATATGCACAGCCACTTTTATTGTGCTTTTATCTAGTTGCCTAGAAGCAGTAAAAATAGAAAGTCAGCACTGGCAATTAGAGGTCTTACATTTGCTGCCACTGAAGAGCCCCAAGGCGGGGTCACGTTGCTCAGTCATCTCCATGCCCTGCCTCCTCCCCAGCACACCCCCACACGCCCACCATGCTGAAGTAACTGGCAATGTGGCACAGCTTGACTGCTCGCAGTGTATCTTGTAGCTTATCTCCAGGTCCTCCCATTTATTGCTTGCTTTGAAGTCACCAAAAATTACAACTGTCCAAGTGATAGGAAGTTTTAAGGAACCTGCTTTAACCTTTCTTTTGCTTTGTCAGAGTTTGTTTTGCCCTTTGTGATTTGGGATGAAGCATTCTTTGGGTACTCCTGAGGACCAAAGTGAGAAAAAAGTAGGGAAACCTGTTTATAAAGCAATTTTTTTGCAGCCCATTGTTATCATTGGTGGATTGATCAGTAAAAGCATAAAGGCCCTCCTGTCAAGTTTTGAACTAGAGGAAAAGGCGTGTGCTGTACAGTCAGCTTGATGTGGTGTCTTACAGCAGATGCTTCCTGAGCACACAGGTGGAAGGTGTGAGCGTAAGAACCTCCTGGCTGAATGTCCAGGACCTCAGCATGGCTTTGTTATTCACCACTTCATCGCTTATGTAGTAATATTGTACATATTTTATGGGAGAACCATAATTTTAAAAGATCCTGGGTGTTCTACTTCTACAAAAGAATTGAAAGTAGGGCCACAAAGAGAGAGATCTGTACACCCATGTTTATCACAGCATTATTCACAATAGCCAAAAGGTGGAAACGATCCACATGTCTGTCAACAGATGAATGGATAAGCAAAATGTGGTGTATACACACACACACACACACAATGGAATATTATTCAGCCTTAAAAAGGAAGGAAATCCTGACACATGCTACAACATGGATGAACCTTGAGGACATGCTAAGTGAAACAAGCCAGTCACAAAAACACAAATACAGATGATTCCACTTAGATGAAGTATCTAGAGTAGTCAAATTCACAGAGGTTGAAAGCAGAAGGGTGGTTGCCAGGATCTGGGCAGAGAGGTAGACATGGGGGAGATGTCTTAATTAATGGGTATAGAATTTCAGTTCTGCAAGATAGAAAACTTCTGGAGATTGGCGGCACAGCAGTGTAAATATACTTAACACTGAACTGTACACTTAAGAGTGGTTAAGATGGTAACTTTTATGTTATGTATATTTGACTGCAACTAAAAATTATATATATATATATCATATATATATATATATATATATATATATATATATATATATATATATATATATATATATAGGTATATATAGGGTTGGAAAAGTCATGTCGTATTTTTTCTGTTTTTCGTTGCAAAAATGCGTCGTGACTTTTCCAACAACCTAATATATATATTGTCTGGCCTGAGTGTTTCAACAAGGGACCGTTTCAGTGGTGAGATGCCCAAGCGAAAGAAAGCACATGGAATATGTGCCATAAATGCAACAAGAGCTCTTTATTCAACTGAGGCCGAGCCCAAAATAGAGCTCACAAAATGGAGATGGAGGTTTTTATACTCACACATATGTATATATTAGTTATCAGCAAAAATATAAAAAATGAAAAGATCCTGGGACTAGCCCCGTTATTGTCAATAGTCCTCTACTTACTATGAGTTTATCATCACCCTTTATGTACAGGCTCATATTGATATTTTACTTCTATTCCTATAATCATAACCCCTCCAAGAAGTCAATGTTATCAGTTCAGTATAAAAAAACCTTTGTTATATGTGATCTATTTTAGACTGTAGAGTCCTCTAATACCCTTCATGGGAAACAACAAATCATTGTGAAGCTATTTCTGTCAAAACTTGAATAAAAAATGTGAAAAGACTGTGGTTTACACATTATAAGAAGGAAAAAATGATTATCCTTGACTATAACTTGTGTAAGTCTTATTTTAAATTTTTTAATAGATAAACTATTGGTGTACATTTTTGCTGCTAAAACTTTGAGGAGTGAATATATCACTTCAATTAGGTAGATGTATCAAAAAAATACAGAATTGTCCATTGAAAGGCATCTTTTCTGTGATTTCCTGTATGGAATAAATTGGGTGTTTTTAGTATCTTTGGGAACTATTTATACTTTTTTTGTAGTTGGAATAAAAGGCCCAATGGTAAAACCTTTTCCCATTAGGAAAGCTTGAGGTAGGTTTTCAGTTTGCTTGTTTGTTTTGTTTTTAAAGAAATAAGAGGACTAGAGTTCTAGAACACCTAAGAGAAACAATTACAAGGCTGTAAATATTTCTGGTATTCAGACTGAAGTCCAGAGTCTTTTTAGGGGAGTTGCCGGGACAGAGCCCCACCTGAAGTCACTGGGAGCCAGACTTTGTTCCATGAGGGTGTCCTGTTGAAACATGCTTCAGCCATCACATGTTTCAGAAAGATACAGTGAAGGCCCCAAGTGACTGTTTATCATAAGTATGGCTAAATGTTCAAACCTTTTATACCAGGATTGTGCATTGTAACATAAAAAGATTTTAAACCTGTGTTTAACTTAAAGAGCCTTAATTGGCAGTATCCATAGTTTCATCGCATTGCGTCACTCGGATTACTGTGAAATATTTGCCTTGTATAAGACAGATTAATTTAGATTAAAATCTTGAGCTAATTTAAAAGTATGTCTCATGATACTATGTATAGAGGTAGGACAGATAATAAACTTAAGTAGTGAGTCCTTTGAAACATCTTCGATCATAGCACTTCTTGTGATCCTGAAGGAAAGGTGTTTTTTCTTACCTTGTGTAGTGTTACAACTTGTTCACCCATACCATTCTCAAGAATTGGGACCATGTCTTCATTGTGACCAGTGTTCCTGACACTAGTTCAGTATATTTCCCTTTTGAGATTAGATGTTCCAATGAATGATGGTTAAAGATTGAGGTAGAGTCCCCAAATCATATTTACTACACATCCATTATGTTTATTAACTTACCTCACAATCGATTTACTGAAGTTAATGAGATTTTTGGCAAGATTTTTTTTAAATCGTTAATTCAAATCTCACTAGTCAAAACTCTAATAGTAGCTAGATATTACAGGTTTAAAAGAAAGCCCAGGGCCGGCCGAGTGGCGCATTGGTTAAGAGCTGGCTTGGGACACTAGAGGGCCCCGGTTCAGATCCCACATGTGAGGGCCAGTGACACTGCCCTCTACAGCTAAGATGCTGAACAACAGCTCAACCTGGAGCTGGGCTGCCGTGAGTCACCGGCAGCGGCGTAGGCTGCAGCCCCTGCTGCAGTGGGTTGCCATGGGCTACCGTATGTAGCCAGCAGCCAGTGTGAGCGGCCAGCAGCCGCAGTGAGCGGCCATCCAGAAGCCGGCGACTGATCTGCCTTGCCCGGGAAGAGCACAATGATGGTGACAATTTGGGCCAGTGAAGCAACGTCCTCCACAACTAGACTGAAGAACAAAAGGATAGCAACTTGTCTGTCCCCTTCCCCCAATTCCCCAATAAAAATCTTAAAAAAAAAGAAAGCCCAGTTTGCTAACCAAAAAAAGTTTTCAGTAACCTAACAAAATCTGAAGAATGATGATTCTTATGTAGAACTAACTTTTCCTACATCAATAGTCGTCATTTATGTTTTATCAGAGTTAATGCACTTATGTGGATTTGCACTGCTTAACCCATGCTTAGACAGGATGTTAACAAGCCGTTTTCATCTAGTCTAGCCTTTAAACAAAGGAGAACTAGACTCTTAGTATCAGTTTCAAATAACGCAACTAAAACCAAATAATGATTATGGCATGTCACAGGGAGGAAAGCCACGCAGCCATTAAAAATCATATTGTATAAAAAAATTTTTTGTCAGAGTTTCATTGAAATGACAGAATATCCATAATGAATTAAGTTTTTTAAAGAACCACAAAATAATATATACAGAATAATAGCCATTTTATTTATAAATATATTTTATATAATATAGCACAAGCATATAATTATGTAAATTATGATTATAATAGTTATATAAATCATAATATAAATATCCACTATATTTATACCTACAAATATGGCAATACATAACAGTTTTGAGACACAGATAAGAAAGACACACACAAGTTATATAACAGTGAAGGTTTTTCTGTTCTCTGAGTGGTGTAACTTTGAGTGATTTTCGTTCTTCCTCTGGAATTCTTAAAAATCTTATAATTTTCCACATTAAGCACATACCAATTTTATAGTTAAGGAAAATATAATACATGCTGTATAAATAAATGCACAATAAAAGCAGTGCACATTTTCTGTACGCTAGTTGAGGCTTCTTATAAATGTAGATGAGCCTTATTAATTCGTTCAAATTTTTTAAATTGTATTCTGCTAATTGGCTGCTTAAATTGTTTGAACACTGAAACATGAACCAAGCAGATTTATTTTTGTGCTGTTTTAAATGGTTGGTACTTAGTACATAAGAAGCTAAAGATGATGAGCCAGCATGACATTATTCAAGTTAGTCATGCTATTTAAAATTTAGTGCTTACAAGTGTGTGCGTATGTTTCCAATAAAGACTTATTTGCCACAGCAGAAGAGTACTTTCCTCGGCATTTTGTGCTTCATTTTCACACTCCTGTTTATTCGTTGCAAGTTGTTTGACCTGCAGTGGTTCTTAAGTCTTGAAGGACTGTCCCTCGACAATGCAGTCTTTTCCAGAGTTTTCACCTTTGGAAATTTAGAAGGTAACCCCTGGCAGTCCAGAATACACTAGCCCCCTCTTATAGCGTGCTTTTTCTGTTACATACATACCTATGATAAAGTTTAATCTATAAATTAGGCACAGTAACAGATTAACAGCAATAACCAATAATAAAGTAGAACAATTATAACAGTGTACTGTAATGAAAGTTACGTGAATGTGCTCACTTGCTCTCTCAAAACATCTGATAACTGAACTAACGGCTGGATAAGTGACTAAAAGCCGGGGTGTGTCCACAGCGTGCCTACGCTGGGCTAAAGGAATGATTCGTGTCCAAGGTGGGACAGCACAAGATTTTGTCACACTACCTAGAACAGCATGCAGTTGAAAACTTATGAATTGTTTATTTCTGGAATTTTACGTTTAGTATTTTTGGACCGCGGTTGGCGTTGGGTAACTAAAACCATGGAAAGTGAAACCACGAATAAGGGGGGCACTACTGTATCCATTTAGGCGGACCTCAGAAAGCATGTCAGTACACCTCTGACAATGCACACTCACTCACTCTTAGCACTTTGTTCACTGACCTGGTGGCACTGGCCACATTTTCTTACAGTTGTTTGAGACTCTGTCTCCCCCAGCAAACGAGACACTAATGATTATCATTTATTAAAGGGTTACCATGTGCCAGAAACTGCACCACCCCTTGGCCTATGTTAATTTAAATCTCATAATATTATGAAAAGGAAGCACTGTGTTCTCCATTATGCAAATGGGAACGCTAAGGCTTTGGTTTTAAACAAGCTGGAATGTAAAGACAGAACTCCCAACTCTGAAGGAAGAACCAGTTCCTTAAACCAATAACCAAATACACCCTTCTCCCTGAGAGGATCAGGGGCCCAGCTGCTGAACGAGTGTGTCCTCACTGCCCCCGCCCGCTCTAAAGCCCATGACACTGCCTCCTCATGTTTCTGAGCCTTATACGAACAAGGTAATTCTCTCCTCCTTTGGACACACCATTCTCACAATATTTTGAGGGGGTAGATCAATCTTATTCACCCCAGATTTCAGAGCATCACTTCATGGTCGAAGTTGTAAATTCCTACTTTCAGGTGCTGTTTCTGAGTTTTAAATCTTGTATCTAATTTTATCAGTTCCAAAATTAGGAAAAGATGTGATACGGGTTTATTTTCTGAATGCCTCCCTGCTTTGTGCTGGTGAATGATGATGGCAGTCATCGCCACCATGTATTGACTGCTTACTACTGTGCTTAGTGCTGTGTAAACCATGATCCTACGAAATAGGTTTTGTTGCTTTGCCATTTTACGGACAGGAAAATAGGCTCAGGGGGGTTACATGGCTTACCTGGTTTTACAGACCGACGTGGTCATTGGTCTGATAAAGAAGTACGTTGAGGATTTGAATCCAGTTGTTCTGGACTCTGTTTGAATCCAGACTCTGTCTTTTGCTAGTGGTGTTGCTTTGGACTAATTACATCCCCCTGCTGTGTATCAGTTTCTTGACCTGTAAAACGGGGCATGATATTATTGACCTCAGTGTGGCGGTGTGGATTACTTGAGTTACTAAACAGAAGGTGCTTGGAACAATGCTGGACGCACAGTGTCTGCTTAGTATTTGGCGCTATAAAAATAGTACGAATTACCGTTGGTGTTATCATCATTCACTGGGTTTTAATTATTGAAATCCAATATTAAACCATATAGAGTATACGAAGTAAAATATATCCCCCTCTCACCACCTCCTGCTTCGTCTCCTTAACATGAACCCCTGACACCAGTTTGGTATCCATCCTCCCAGAATATTTACCGTACCCTCTGAGACTATTTTAAATTGCCCTTTCATTAATAAAATATGAGTTGAGAGTAAAATAATTTTTCGTAGTGATCTTGAGAACGGGAGAGTGGAGAGGTAGGAAGGAAGACAGATTCATTTATTCAGCAAATATTTATCAAATGCTTTCCGGGTGCCAAGCACTCTTAAGTGCTGAGGATTTGGCATGTTGAATTTCCACATTGACTGTTCATTGATTTTCTTTTTTTTGCTTTTATTTAGGATATGATGTTTCAGCTTCTCCGAGGCCTGGACTTTCTTCATTCTCACCGAGTAGTACACCGTGACCTAAAACCACAGAACATTCTGGTGACCAGCAGTGGACAAATAAAACTGGCTGACTTCGGCCTTGCCCGCATCTACAGTTTTCAGATGGCTCTTACCTCAGTGGTGAGTGAGAGAGTGCTCTTTTTTCATTAAACTTATTCTTCCTCTTTTGAATGACAAAGTGCCCCCCACTCCACACCCCTCTTATCATTACTGCCAGTGGTCAGCTGGTAGACAAAATGTCTGCACTTTTTTATATGGCCGTGGGTAGAAGGAAAGCATTCAGCTTAAGACTAAAGACACATCCGGACTGGGCTTGTTGTGGACAGGACCCATTGCAGAAATAGGCGGTTGCATCTTAGCCACTAGAAAGGAATCAGTTACAAGTTTCCAAATGCTTTTTGCCATAACCACTACTTTCAGAGCTGCATATATTATGCTTGGGGAAACAGTTCAAGGTCAGGGAAGAGACAGCACCAGGGACGATGACCTGTCTGCAGCCTCCTGGTCTGAGGAACAGCCAGGGTACCTGCACAGGTTGAGTAAACACTCCTCGGAAGCTGTAGTGCCAACTGTGAAGACAGAATTAAATGTACAGTGAACTTGGGTCACCCAGGAACAAGTTAACACCACCTTGCTAGGTAAAGGCTTCATTCAGGCCAAGAGAGAAAGGGTAAATCGAAGGGCTCTGTTTTGGCAAAGAATGACAGTTATGATATCCTGTTCTTTGTCTCCTTCGGACATAAAACCATAATAGCTATTGACTTTGGTTAGCTTTTATTCCTCCTTATAGTTCCTGTGAGTTGAATTTTTTGCAAAATTCTGCTTCAAAAGATAAGAAAAACCTGGAAGTAGGCATTAATAACCCTTCTCTTTGAAAGACCTGTTTTACCTACAGTGGAGTCAACCATAGGTAGTCAACTGCCCCTTTTCCATGCTGCTTATCTGGGGCAGAAGGTTGAAGGGAAAAATCCCTTGGATTCAATGATGACTGCAGACATGGCCCTCAAAGCATTAGATTAAGCCTTAAGAAAAAGAATCCTCGGGTAAATATGTCATTTTTCACGTACAGTCCATCTTTAGCCTCAACGTGGTTCTCGGTCAGGGGCAGCACCGCCTTGGGTGTGGGGTGCTGTTGAGAAATGTTTGGCCATGTCTTCAGTCATCACAGTGACTTGGGGAATGGAGGTGGCTGCAAGGAGGTTAATATTCTGCTCAACAAAATTGTTTCCCTGCATTCCAGTAATGCCTCAGCTGAAAGTAGAAATTTGGGAAGTGAGTTGGAAATTCTCTGAGAGAGAAAACTTTCCTTCAGAAAAAACATTCAGTTTACGAAAGTGTTCTCCTTCTCCACCCCCGAAATACAGATACTGCAACCTGGACAAGGGAGAACACTTACTTTTCCAACATTATACATGTACACTTTACTGAGGGCACCCGGACTTTTACAGGGGATTCCTTGGAGTGTGTCCCCACTGTTGAAAGATAAGTTGTACTTGTTTCCTCTTTGTCCACACAGCACAGATTTTGAGAAGACAAGGCACAAGATGGTGCTTAAAGAATATGCCCCAGCTTTGGGCTAGGTCAGGCGAGCCCTTGTTTTCTTATATAATCACACCAGAAAGGGCTGAGTCTGTGTTTCCCCAGTGGGAAGGGTGAGGTTGGCTGCCGGCTTCCCTAGGAAGGAGTCGCACATGTTGTTTCAAAGCCCTGGGGAGAAGCTTGAATAGGCTTTACGAACCCGACGGTCATCAGAGGAGCAGATGGAGGGACCTGGCCTCCTTGGGTACATTAATTGAGGGAAGGATGAGCCACAACTGAGACACTTTATTTTGATCCCCCCAAATGCGCACTAAAAACAATAAATAAAAACAGGAAACCTTATTAAATTTGAGGAATGATAGCCCAGCTTGTGCGTAACATCAATTAACATTCCATTCTTGCTGAAAGTTGATATGTTCAGACAGGAAAATGTAGACAAATTATTTCATAGGGAAGAAGGAAAGGGCAGTCTTTAATACCTGATTTTTCAGCATCTAGCTTGTGCTGCATACTCTATATTACTTATGGTAACATAAAGTAAAAAACATTAGCAACTGGGAAAGACACCGGGAGAAACTCAGACTTTACTTGAAAAAGTGATGGTTAGACTTTAATGGTAATAATAAAGGGTAGGAGTCCTGTAAGGTACTGCATGTAAATTTTTTCCCATTGTTTTATATTTTTTTATTTAAAGGAAAAATACATTTGGTATAGTAATATGTCAGTTCACAAATACATGGTGACATTTAAAGACTTGGAATTGCAATTTTTCAGACTAAATGGGTATTTATTTTTCCACTTCCTGGAAATACACATTTTTTAGTGGGTTATGTCATACAGGAACTGGGAGTCAACTTAATCTGTGGAATGTTAAAGGAACTGCAAGTTAACTGATTCGAAACTGACATTTTCTAGCCATGAGAAATGCTAATATATTACTTACCTTCCAAAGCGTGGCTCCAATGTCCCCGTCTGGTACCCTTGCTGAAGTTAATTCCTCCTTCCTCTCTCAGTGATTTCAGAGTAATATCTTATTAGTGTCTTTCATAATAACTGCTTTCTATCCTCTTTGTAATGATTTGGGAGTTTTCTGTATCAGACTGTGAGCTCTTTGAAGGAGCGGGCCTGTTGAGTAGGAATTAATTTAGGGCACTCATTGGAAGTCTGGACTGTAGGTGTAGGTGTAGGTGTGTGGATGTAACTGACCGCGCTCCATCTGATAAGGGGAGGGGTAAGACACCTAACTTTGCTGGGCTGCCTTCAGCATGGCACTCAGGTGGCGTTAGGGGGTGTTGGGTTTTTGCTGCTCCGTATACAGTCTGGCAGGCACAGGTACCCATCAGAGTAAGGGCTGTTTATACCTATTTCTTTAAAGGTTGTAGAATTAAGATGTGGGTGGTTAATTACGTCGTATACCTTAGACTTGACGAGAGGGGGCCCCTGGCCTGGATCTGATGCTTTGGAGGAGCCTGCAGTGGCCATGCTCCAGCCATTCCTCCCTTCGTGGAGCTTGAAGTCCAGGGTACCAAGGAAACATGCCTCCTAGACCCACCCCCTTCCTCACCACCACCCTGCCACACTCAGGGCGTTGACATTCTCTGACTTAATGGGGACTGCATGAGCCACTCGCAGGGTCTTCCTCCTAACAGCGGATTGTGCCTGCTGTGTGTTCGCCTTGAGCATAAGGGGCAGCAGCTTGAAGGCCGCGTGTGGACCTTTGGACTGGAATGGCTGCCTGTGAGCCTCTGAGGCCCCTTGTGATGCACAGAGCTGGGGGTGTGAAGATAAGCTGGGGCCCTTATATGTAGCGCCTGACAGAGGTTATTTTGAGCAGAAGAGTTTCTCTGAAACCATGAAAATCAAATCTGTGACCTGCTTTGAAATATTACATTTGTGGAAAACCAACGAGAAAGCAGGTTACAGGGAGGTCTGTTTCTTTTGCATATAAGTGATATGTCAAAACCACAACTTGTGATTATATAATCTCAGTGGCAGAAGTGTTTCCAGAATACATGCTTATTCGCTAGAATGACCACATGACTAGCTAAAATACTACTTAGAGTCATTCTAAAGTCAACATTTCTAAGTACTTCCCATGTCAAATATGGTGTATGGTGCAACTCATTTTTATCTGTCAAGAGAAAAGAGAAAAAGAGACCAACCACTTGGCCAGCAGTTTTGGTCATACCTGATTGTACACCCAGATCTGACAGGGAGCATCTCAGAGCAGAGCCTGGGATGTCACCAGCCACCTGATGACTCTGATAATCTTGAAGCACCGTGAACAGCAGCTCAGGGAGAAAATGTTCTTCTCTTCTCTGTTTATGATGTAAAATCTTATTTATTTTTTTCTAAACTGAACCATACAGCATGTAGGGTGATACTATTGCCATTGAGTTTGGTGTTTGGCGCATGCTTTATTAACCACCTCATTTTGAAAGTGGGGAAACTGAAACTCTGACAGGCAGTGTGTGACCAGGTTAAGTCTGGAATTCACCAAATAGATTGTCAGTGGCTTGGAGAGCCCACCACCCCCACTGTTCTCATCTTCTCCCCACCATAGGCTCCAATACTCCAGAGCATATCAAACTGTGTTCTTTGGAATTCTCTGGGTCTACAAAACATATCCAGAGGTTCCACAAATGTTCAGCAGTCCATTTTTTAATATGTATTTTAAGTCTTGCTGACATTGTAATTTAAAAAAAAAGAAAAAACTAGCTTGTGCCGCATTTTGACACACTTGGATAACACTGAGACATGCGTTTCGTGCCTCCTGGTTAACTACTTTTTTATGCAGACCTCCAGATGAAACAACTGCTGCCACACTTGCGCACACCTGATTATTGTGTAAATGTATCATCGCTTAGGAAAAATCAAGCATTCTCTTGATTCACTCCTGTGTCTGTTCTCTTAAAATCACCCAAGTGCATGGTCGTGGCAGCACACACACATCGTGCTGTCCTCGCCGTACAGGAGACCACCTGCAGGCCAGCCAGAGCAATGCCAGAGTTGACATTGCTATATCCAGATGTGATTGCCAACCCCCACGCAGTTAGAGCCACTCACTCCCTAGGACAGTCAACATAAAGCTGCCTGTGGATAGAAAGAGGTCTACACCTTAAAATGAGGTCGTTCCTTTTGGTGCCTCAGTAACTTAACATGCTGGGATGAAGGCCAGGATGGGTCTGCCTTAAACCAATTTCTGCTCTACAGTGAACAGTATTACAGTGACTTTTCAGTGTGTTTGGAGGGCCTTTATAGAATCATTAGACAAAAGATAGAATTAGCTTTTTTCCTCCAAATGCCTGTGCCTATCACATACAGTTTGGAGAAAATTTCCACTTTGTACCATGATGGAAGAGTGAGAATGT
This sequence comes from Hipposideros armiger, assembly GCF_001890085.2. Taxonomy (NCBI): domain Eukaryota; kingdom Metazoa; phylum Chordata; class Mammalia; order Chiroptera; family Hipposideridae; genus Hipposideros; species Hipposideros armiger. Next base: position 599,690 of record NW_017732087.1, read on the forward strand.
TCTCCTATCTTTTTAGTGACTTAATAAAATTCTCAGTGAATTAGAGTCCCCTTCTCCAAAGGCCTTTTTCCCCCCCATATCATCTTCCCTACTAAAAGACATCAGTGTTCTGAAAACATTTTCCACTCTGTAGAAATCACCAAAAGACAACAAGTAAATAGGAAACATGAGAAGAGACAGCTCTACAAAGTACAAAAATTCACTTGGAGATTTTTCTTATACTCGTATGGAATTGGTAAGATCCCCAAAGTTGCCTTATTTAAGATCAATCATTTATTTAATACCACAAATATTATGAAAATTGAATTGTTCACATTCCTTTTTTATGTCTCTAGCAATACATGGTTTCCTACTCAGGGTTGGTAGCATTTAATAAACACTAAAAGAATCTTGCGGATTCAGAAATTATTTGATAAACTAAGGGAGAAAATTAATAAAGTGGAGTTGGGGCATTCAGTTAACAAATAATGATCACTTTCCACGTGCCAGGCACTATCGGTGAACCTGAGAGGTGATTGTGAACAGAAATTGACAAGGTCTTTGCTCTCATAGAACATATAATCAAAATGGGGAGACAGACCTTAATCCAATAGTCACACAAACAAATATATAGTTACAAACAGAGATAAGTGCTATAAAGAAACGCAGGTCTATGAGGCCATGTGACTCAGGAACCCTCTATGGCTGGCCATCAAGGAAGCCCTCCCTGCTCAGCCGTGCCAGGATGTGGGATGCTCACAGAGGCCGCCAGCATCCTCCTCTTGGGACCCACCTGGACACAGGCCCCATGGATGTGTGCATCATACAATCCGGGCTTCTTTTCTGTGTCTGTGTTTGGAATAGCTCATTGTACAGCACCCAGTTGGCACCACCAAGTTGACAAAGTGAAACAGGACCAGAGAACGGAGAACAATGTCATCTTTTACAGGAGAAAATAAATTGTTTATGCTTGTTTCCTCTCCGTGCATGTTGTATTTACTATGGAGACCTGGCAGGGTTTGTGCCTCGGCTTGGGCAGCCGACTTGCTCCCACAGAAGCCTGCAAATGCTGCCAGTACATACTGAGTAAATCAAACCAAGAGCATTACACGAGTATAATGGAAAAAACCCAAAGCCCTGTCGCCTCAGCACCTCAGGGAAAGTGCAGGACACACCTCTGAAGCCGGAAAGGCTCCTGTAACTCCCTCCCTGCTCAGCGTCTCCTTGCCATGACACAACCAGGTCTGTTTTGTGAAAACTTCCCAGTTGCCAGTACATATTTCATAGTTAACAATGGGGTGTTTGTGCCGGTTTCGTTTTCACTTTCACCAGTGAGGGAAGTGGAACACAATGGGGCAGCGCACAGAGCTGGGAACAGGACACGTTTGCTTCAGGATTCCCAGGACTGGGTACGTGGAAAATGCCGGAGCCAAAGCAAACATGAACACCCCTCCAGATCCTCCATTACGCATTCTGAGCTGTAATAAAACATAGTTCAAGATACCATCTGATAGGTTAACTCGGCCTCTTCAGTGAAGGCAAACACTGGTGACCACAGTGAGAATGTCTCCCATGTAGAAAGATCATGTACACTCCACTCTACAGAAAGCTGCTGGAGGTGTGCGTGCATGCGGGTGGGTGTTTAATTGCACCAAGTATACTTGTGAAGTTAATCAAATGACCGCTTTCCCTGTGTATAAAAGATAGTCATTCATTTGACTCACCTAATTCTAGCTCCCCCATAAGTGGTCACTGTTGCGAATTAGTTCTGGACGAAAAAGGTTTCACTGTAATGCTACTTGCCCGGAGGATGTTTCACTCAGAAAAAGGACAGGATGTTCTCTGCTTCCTCCATATGTCCATTCAGCCAACATGTCTTAATCAAGATATGATATAGACAGGGTCTGGCTGTCACCTGGGTTTTTTTATATTCCATTATACAGACACCTTGTATGATGCCATCCCTGGCTCAGAAGCTGGAGGCAGTTTTCATGTAAAGACCAAGTATTGTCTTAAGGTTGACAACACCAAATGCTTTGGAGACGACTTGCAAGCAAAGGGTTTCTCAGGGATCCAGATGATGGAAAAAAAATTGTCTCCTCTTATTACATTTAACATTTTTATGGGACTATGCCTTCCATGCTTGGTCAAGGGCTAGCCTGACAAACTATATTTAATGAGATAATTCCATACCCTCTAAATTCACTTCACTCATTCATTCAAAGGAATACATGACATAGTCCTTGGAATTGAATATAAAACAATGTTTCTATAACTTGGGATTTTTATGTCCTCTTTAACTCTTTGGATATGTGAGCCTCTCGGTTTTACAGCTATCACTACTTACTCCCTTGAAAGAAGGAGAAAGTGTATGTATCTTCGTTTTGCTTGGGATTTGATAGTCTCATAGTGTAAGTTCCTAAGTCAAGATATGTTATTGAAATTCTGTTACATTGGGCACGTTACATTGGACATAACCATTTTCATTCACTTAATCCAAATCTTTTCCTATTTTAGTGTTTCCCACAGTGCCTTTCTGGCACGTAGTAGACACTTGTCAATACATGGTGAATTAATGAATGAATCCTCATGATTCTCCAGTGACTGATGAATGAATTCCAAACTCCATAGCTCGGCATGCAAAGTTTTTTTGCAGTGTAGTCCTCCCGTTACCACTCACACTCAGATACCACTCCCATACACATAACCTCATATTCCTCATTATCTAGCACCATCTAATGTCTCACTACCCTTTGAACTTAATTTCTCTCCCAACTCCATGTTGTCATAAGTGAATCTATGAATGAGTTTCCAACTCAGCATTTTCCGTGTTGCTGCTGGGACCATTGCATCATCAATTATAAGCATCTAAAGTTTGTTTGTTCGGGGTTTTTAAAATTTATTTTAGACGCAACTTGTAGCTCATCTTCCCAACTGCCCGTGTCACTCCCTGATAGTAACTTGAGCTCTCAGGGAGTAACATTTGCTCTTGGAATGTCTGCCTGGACAGCCATTCCTAACCTTCAGATAATTATTGTGCCTCATCGCTCCTGACCCAAGGTCACAAACCTTCGTCCACCTCCCCAGCCTGTGCAGTTACATTTTCTGTATGGTATGTTTTTTTAAAAAATTAAGATCTTTGGTGATCCTTGGAGGAATCATAGTGTCACAGGAAAAGGTTGAAAATGTGTGCATTGCCATTTCTTTTAGTCATTTTATTTAGTTCTCTTGGATCCTTGAGATGATGAGGTACCCGTCTTTGTTCATCTGTACAGGTCTCTCCAAAAGTTAAGCTCAAACTTTTCTATGATTGCTTTGTAATGCTGAATTTTCTTTCCTATTGTATAGCTAATATTCCAAGTCCGTTTCTAAGTGATGCTCTTTGGGCTGCTGAACTATTCCTCTTGTTCCTGCGCTCTGTTTTCCTGTTCTCTAAGGATTAAAACACAGGGTGAGTGACATCGCTGTGCCCAACATCTGTAAGGATACTGATGATTTTTAAATCCCTCATAAATTCGAATGTTAAACTTTATAGCGGGCTGTAGAGGAATAATCTACCTTCAAGTCTCAGGGAAGCATCCAAAAGAAAGAAGGGGAAAGCGGAGGAGAATTTACTTTAGCGCTGCTCATATATTTATTTTGAAGGCTGGCAGAATCTAAAAGTGGGGCTGTAAATTTAACAACTCAACCATAAAAACCCCAAAATAAGGGAGAAAAATCTCTACTACTTCTAGGTTTGACTACTAATATAAAGTTACAGGATTTCTATTCTTCCGCTGTGTTAAATTCTTTTTTTTTTTTCTAAAGCGATCCTTTCCTTTCTTTTCCACTTTTATTTTGGTTAATTCATTTTTAAAGGTTATGATGCTTTGAAATGTATAAAAGCTTCCTGAATACTTGCTGGCATACTTCAGTTAATAGATTTCACAATGACGTTGAATGCTATCTGCACCTTATGTAACTCTGGGTGATTTCAGTGAGGTGGGGACTGCACATGGTATCAGTTCTTGTGGGAAAATATGCTTCAGTGGCTTACTGGCACTGCTCTTGGAATGTGGCATTTAAAAGTACCTTTTTACAGTGGGAAAGAATTCTGTCAAGAATAAACAGTCTGACCTTGTTAAATGGGCCAAAGTCTGTCTGTAACCTAGTTCCAGAAAACTAGCTTTTACTAGTGTAGAAAAAGCAAATTAGAAAAATTATAACTAGGACTTTCTAAAGAATGGGAAATGTTACTATCAATTACATGAAATAAATGCCCAAAATGATGGTCTTGACATATATAAATGAACATTTCTTTACTTGACTAGGAGATCTCACTCTCTCCAGAGTAGATGAAAGATCAGGAGTACAGTGAGTTAGAAAAGCAGATTTTCTTTTTCTTGGAAAGACAAGACTGGCTTATAAAAAGGAGCTGTGGGAAGGGCCGTGTAGCCTGGACCAACCGTGGGAAGCAGGAGTAAAACTTGCCCGTTGCCCAGAGGTCTGTACACTCCGAGCCCTGGGATGCGGCAGGCTGTTCTGAACCTTTCTTTCCAGTCCTGCTTTCCCACCCACTTCAAACCCATTCACACAGCCCTGTGATCTTGCCACTCCCGACTTCTTTCCTCTTGTTTGAAACAACATGCCAGTAGATTTTGTGCCTCCATGCCGTTAGACATTCTTCTCTCCGCGTAGATTGCCTTTCCCCTTTTCAGCCTCATAAACTCCTACTCATTCTTCAAGACTCAGTGCAAATGGCACCTCCTCCCTGAAGTCAGCCTGACGCTCTAGAACGGGTCGGCAAACTGCGGCTCACGCGCCACCTGTGGGCTGTTCTTGGGGTACGTACATGTGGCTCTGAAATAAAATCGAAAATGAAAATAAAACTATCATAGTTTCATTTATAAAATTTCTAAAGGGTATTATTCACATAATGGTGAATATGTAAAAATATATTTATGGCTCTCAAATAAATTTTAAATTGTTGTGAGGGACAGGATTGGCTCTTCCAGGGGTCGGCAAACCTTAGAGACGGAACGTACCCAAAGAGCTGCATGTGGCTCGCGAGCCACAGTTTGCCGATCCCTGTTCTAGAATAAAGTCAGGCAGTGCCTCTTCTGTGTACTTACGATTTGCCTCTAATATATGGTATATAATGTGAATGAAGGCAGAAAAGGGAGAGGGTAGAAACTAGAGATAGCTAAATGCAGATCTAGAGAAAAGGGGGGAATACACATCCATGCCACAGTGTGACATGAAATTAACCTTATGCGGGGAGGGGAAAGGGGAAAAAAAGAGTAATATTCCTTTTAGTCAAATAAGTGCCTGTGGTCATAAATCTCTTTGTATTATACTGTTGTTGATAATAATGTAGAGCCATGCTCAGGACACAGCAGTCACTACTGATCATTGCTATTTTTATTGCCAGTTGTATAAATATATAGATAGTAATATCTTATGATACACATTTCCATTCAAAATGAAATAAATTGTATGGAGTCTGCATAAGACATCTCACTGGTAATTATGTAAATCAGAAGTTTTCTAATGGTTTAATGTTTACCAGATTGTATTTAAGATGAATCTATCATAAAATGACTTTTCTTTTCATTTACAGATAGAGCCTTTATCTAAAAATATGTCTTTTCATCAGGACTTACATGACAGATGCTTCAGCTTCTTAGGCCTAAAAACCCAGTAACATGGTTGCGTTCTATCTAATTAGCCACCTGTCTTTCTGTTTCTCTTTTTTCATCCCCAGAATCCAGCTTTTACTAAAGTTGGCAAATTATATACCTCACATGTGGTCATTATATGACTAAACCCTAATGAGGGATATGTAATGTCAACAGCCACAAAATACCATAATTTACTCTTCATTAGACAACAAGCACCTTGAGAGAAGAAACCCGGCATCACATATATTATGTGCACTAAATAGTAATTGGTAATGAGGATGTACTTTTAAGATGTTTATATCCGTTATAAAAGTAACATATACTCATTATAGGCAAATTTGTGTGGTCTCAGAGTCTCTCTTGCATTCTCTTGCATTCATTTTTTTTTAATGGTAAAATGGATTTGTTTTTCAAGTTTCAAAGTCGGAAAGTCAAAATGGGGTTTGAAAGAAAGACGTCAATAAAGGTGTAGAATATTTTTTCAGCCCTTTGTGAGATTGTTCTCATCCAGGGGCTGCTCACAATCACCTTTCTTCCCTCATTGCTCCTAAGGAATAACAAGTTTAGGAATTAGGTATTGGATATAATTCCAGTAAGAGTCTGTTGAGTTTGAGGATGTTTTTTACAAAACTAAATAAAAATTGCACCATCACCACCACATGCTCCCCCAACCCCCAAACATCATACACTTGATAATGGCCATTTCTCTTAAAAGAACACTGTCACTTTCTTGAGGCCAGATGTTAAGTTGGAAAGGTTTGGGAAGATATCAGAGTTTAAAACATTATATGACCGGCGTTTGTTTAGAGTGTATGTGTGTGTGTGTGTGTGTGTGTGTGTGTGTGTGTGTGTGTGTGTTTCTTTATCTCATCAGGTATTGGTGAATAAATAGTTCACACCCTCCCAGAGAATGCGTCCTTTCTTTTCTTTAAACAGTGACTCCATTGATCCTGTTTTAGAATTTCTTCCCTTGTTTCTCTCTTCCTTCTTGGTAACATTGTTTTTGAAGCCTTAAATTGAGTCAGGAGTTCCCAGAATATTGCTTTTTCTCTTCTACCATTTTCAACTATAGGCAAAGAGGTTTTTCCCCCCCCCCAAAAAAAAGTCATACTTCATTCCAGGCACTACAGCATAGCACATCGGTTAAGAAGGTAGATTCTGGACTCACACCTGTTATTTGAAGTTTATCTTGCTATTTAACAGGCTGTGTGACCTTAAATTAATTTTTTAGCTTCTCTGTGTTTGGGGTTTCTTATTTGTTTAAAATAGCCATACCTTCCTTATAGAATTATTGTAGGAATTAACTAAGTTGACACATGAAAAGAATAAGTACTCAATAAAGTCCTGTAATTGAATTACATAATAGTAATATTCATCTTTGCACCTGAACATGAAGACAGGTGCAGAAATGAGTGTAACCAATTAAACCATTTTCCTACTGCCGACCAGTTACCTAAGGACCACTCGTCAGGTTTCGGTTACTAATATCTCAGGGAGACCATTCTCTCCTTTTTCATTATTAAAGTTTTCCTCAAAAGGCAGAACATTTCCAGTATTCCTGAAATGAATGTGTTGAGGAAATCTTTCCACTCCCACTATTCTTTAAACAGCGCCGAAGTTTGGAAAATTCTTTCCAAGAGTATACACGCATGTACCTGGTCCTTGCATACAGGAAATTGAATATGCAAATCCAGAAAGCTGAAGAATTAGCGCTAAGAGACTGAGAATGGGTGAACATGTTACTGTGAATGAACTGTAGCAATCCGACAAACTGTCTGGCTTTCAGACACCATCACTCAGTGTGAGCTCTCAGGGTCCCAGAAACCCAATGCTGTTTTTCAGTCCTTGCTCCCTGCCTGCTTTCACCTGCCAGGCAAGGAAATAGGGTAGGAGAAGAGAAACTTGAATTTTGATCCCATAGCACAAACCTTCATGATTGTACTTTTTTTTTTCTTTACCACCTACAGGACCGACTCTAGAAAGATAATAAAACATTTTTTTTCGATAAGTTCATGTTCTGTATTTAATCTCCGTAGAGAGGAGGGTAGATGACCGAAAAGTAATAATTCCTAAATTATGAAAGTAAATTTCTTTCCTTGCTCTAGTCAGAAAGGGCCTTTTAATCTTATTTCTAGACTAAACCATTCTATACTCCAGTTATCACTTTTGCTTGGGGGCAGGTGCTCAGTAGTTAATATTCAGAAAGTTTCATTTTCCAAATAAGTTAGATTCTTCCCCGGTCAATAAGTGACTCATTGTACAATGGATTAGGAATTAATATCACAAATGACATACACTTCTTTCCCATGATCTGCTTAAGATGTGTCACATAAGAACTCTTCCAGCTATTAACCTTTCAAAAAAATTAGTTGAAAGAAATTCCTGAGGCTTTCAGCCCAGCCCTTGTATAACCTGCGCTGTCTTGTTTTGTTTTACAAAGCCATGCAGGAATGCCCCCCATTCACAAAAGGAGCTGGTACCTAAGCCAATAACTCAGTGGCATATTCAGTCTGCCATTCAGGGAATCTGTGTGTGGCATTTGCTACAATTGCTTACTCTCTAACTTAGTGTTTAAGAACAATTGTCTTAGTATTGTTCTTATCAACCTAGCGCCAGAGTCAGTATTCAGATTAAACCAAGATACTGTGTCTGAAGAAAACGTACTCTGGCTTTTCTTAGATTCAAGGTAAAGGTGTGGTTTGGCCACATAAGCAGCATTGTGTGGAAATGCAAGGCAGGCGCTTCTGCAACATGACCTGACTGGGATCTAGCTCTCTTCCCACAGTTCCTGCTCTGAGCTCCCACAGCACTTCTTAAGCCACCCAACTCAGCCTTTTCATGAAGACTTTTACTCTCTACTGAAGCTTAATGTGACTTTCTTTCTTTCTTTCTTTCTTTTAAATGCTGCCCAAAGCTCCTTGAGATCAGGGACAATGACTTATGTTTGTTAAGCATGCTTAGCATTGTTAGCGTAGACCAGAAACCTAGGAGACCCGGTGATGTTTGGTGAATAACTACGTGTAATACTCTTCTGTTGGTGCCTATAGGACCTTGTAATGGAAATACCACTACTATTCCAGATATTTTATTACTATTAATGTGTATATGTAGAATTCTAAGTACAGAGTTTACTCACAAGATAAAGACATTTTTAGATAAACAAAAACCAAGAGTGTTTACCCCTAGCTTTTCACTAAAGAAACTTCTAAAGGACATACTTCAAAGAGATGGAAAATAATCCTCAAAGGAATGTCTGAGATGCAAGAAAGAATGGCGTGTACATAAATAGGGTAAATACGTCCAAATAAGTTATTAATCACAGTAAATGTAAATGTAAATGTACAAAACTCACCAGTTAAAAGATAGAGAATGTTAGGTGGCATTTTTAAAATATTTTTCTAATACCGACTGGGTGCTTTTTCAAGAAATGTAAAACTTTGATCCTCTGCTGGTGGGAACATAAAATGGTACACTACTTAGCAAAATAATTTGACATTAGCGCTGTAGTTTAACATGCGCAATCCATGAAACCCTGGGATTTCTTTCCTAGTGACATACCTTAGAGAAATCTGCACTTATGCAGCAAGAGTTATATTCAGGAAAATTCATAGCAACATTGTTGTAAAGGCAGAAACTGAAACAACCCAAATATTCACAGACAAATGAATGATTAATCGACCTTGGTATATTCACATAATAAAACTATACAGCAGTGACAATGAAAATGAATGAACTACAACTATAGGCAATAACATGGAGGAATCTTAGAAACAGTATTGAATGAAAAAAAAAACAAACTGAAGAAAGTTATAAAGCGTATGAAATACCCAACGGGACAGCATCACAAGCAGCAAGCCTGCCTGTCATTCCTTTTCTGGGTCTCCGTTCAGGTCGATGGCCCCACCATCTACCCTGTCACCCAGGCCAGAAACCTGGGACTTGTCCTAGATTTCTTTTCTCTCCCCTCTGTCTCATTAAAAATTATCCCTCATAAATCTCCTCTCCTCATTGCTGTAGGACTTGGGTCCTCCTGCCAGGGCACCTTGAGGCGTTCCCTGCCTCAAAGATTATCTCTGGTTTCATCCTCCGTTGTTACCAGCGCATATTCATTCTAAAATGCAAATCTGACATACAACACCTGCATTATACTCTTAAGTGCCTTCCCTTCCCTCAGGATAAAGTCTTGGCTCCATCATCTGGCACTCGAGGTCGTTATCATCTGGTCCTTGCAACTTCCTGCTCCTCAACCTTGCTGCTCCAGCTCTTCCCTCTGCCAGTCAGGCCTTCTGAAGCCTCTAACACTATATACCCCTGTTCTGCACCCTGCTCTACCTTTAAAGAGTTGGTGTGTATATAACATTTGCTGATAGAGCCAGGCACCTGCAAAGTACTTTATGGACCTGACATCACATGATTCTCAATCGCCCTATGAAGTAGGTACTGTGATTCCCCATTTTTCAGAGGACACAAAGGCATGGAGAAGCTAATATAGTTCACCAGGGTGGTGCAGCTCATAAACAAAGAGCCAGGATTTTAACCCAGGCTGTCAAATTATATGTCTGTACCTGGTACATGAGCTTTTGCAATTGGTAGTTACACGGCTGCCTCCCCCGCTCAACGGTGCGCTTTTGAGTGCAGATACCGTGTCTTCAGCCATCTTCCTATCATCTGTATAACTGGGATCCAGCGCTTGTCACATAGTAGGCACATTAGTATATGCAGGGATGAAGGAGTCATTGAAGTGATGTAAAGTCTCATAAACTGCATGAGACGTGATAACTGAGAGTGTGCAGGGGTAGGATAGATATAGCAGTATTTCAGCCACCATGTATTTTGTCCCTGAGGACCTCACAGAAGTAAGAATGTTGTTGCTGCCTTTGAGAAGAATTTGGTTTAAATGAAAAACTTAAGTAGTTGAACGAATTTAAATATTGAGTTTTAAAAGTTATTTTCATTCCTGTTACCAGTGGACATTATTAATATTTATAGGAAGCAACTTACCTTGTTAAGGATTCACCATGTCTAATAGCTAACAGCAACAGCCATTTAATTACTGGCTTCATCAAGATGTACAGCAGACAGACTTCCTAGTGCTTTGAAAACTGCTGGCCACTTTTCATACCAGCCTTGCTTTGCGAGGGGTCTTAAACAAGTGTAAGCTTTCTGTCTTCCGATGGTAAATTAGCTTTATCAGTTAAAATGGAAGGGAGGCTTCCCAACCCAGTTGAGATGTCAAGATTATTCATCTTGCAGAAGAAAGATCTCAGTTACTATTTTAAATGCAAAACGAATATGCTTAAAATATGAGTATACTTATATTAAGTATGTGGTTTCTGGAACTGTCCTCATGGTCTCCGATGTTCTTTGTAATAGCAACATGCTTATTTCATAAACCAGAGCCCATATAGGAAAAAGCTTCTCTCCCCCTACACCCCCCATGCAAAGGCTTATGACTGAATGAGGAAAAAAATTAATTACATGAATATTAAGAGGTTACTTATCTATTATAGCATTGGGCCACAAGTTGACTAATTAGAAGGAATGCTGGTTGGAAAGCTGCCACAGATCTGCTCCTTTCACTTAGAGGGCCACAGGCTGAAGCCAGTGATTGTGCGTGACAGACCCTGGGAACAATGGTGCAGCGCACAGGCCGTCCAGATGAAGCATGCTCGTCTGAATTACTCCAACGACGGGGTGGCCTACAGGCAAACAAAATGGTTAAACAATACATAATCAAGTTTTTATTTGGTATTTCCTGCGAGGCTATACCAGTTGCCAGGGAGTGGACTGTATTTTTTTCTTTGGCTGTATTAATTGTTGATCATAGCTGGCAGAGCACCAAACAGGGACAGATAAGGGGGAAAATGGCATCTGGACATTAAAGGCCCAAGTGTACTGGGGGGGGAAAGAAAGCACAAAAAATTACAGCATATATCAGGAATTTTCCAACTAACGATGTGCGGATGTGGTAGCGCAAGGGGAAAAGAGCCAAACTGAGCTTGCTTTGTTCACTAAGAGAGGCCCCCCTGTAACATTCCTTTTAGCTGTGCATATTTTGGCTTCATTTGTACAGTTTTAACTTTATACTGTGTGTGGAGAAGCTCAGTTGTAACTGGTTATTCCTAATAATTACATTGCAATAATTAAAGTTCATGGATAGCTGTTATGTCCTTAGTTATTTAGACGCTGTTTCAAAAACTAAGTCTAAGCTGAAAACGTCTTTTAAGTGACATGCCATTACTGTATAAAAGATGGCAACAATTATTTTCTTTGATTTCACAACAGTTTTTCTTTTTTTAAAGACAGTGTTCATTTATGGAGACAAACAAGAAACAATGTCTTAAAAACGTGGGATATGAGGGGGGTTTCCAGACTGGGAGTGACTAGATCTTATAGCCTGCAAATAAAATTGTCCCCAACTGGTTTGTGAAAACATGAAAATTTGTGATAGGGATAATCCTTTGCTACTTTTAGATTCCATTTAAAGTGCAAAAGTAATATATAAATACTAGTAAATCTATTGCAGAAACAAAGTATTGCCGTTTCATGACCTCAGTTGGAAGTCATATGTTACTGTTTTAATTCAGTAATAAAATGAAAAATCTCCAACTGAACCCAGCTCCCTTCTTGAAAGATTGATAAGTCTTGGCATCCCCAGTAATAATAATTATAATGTATACCAAACCGTTAGAGCTGTGAAATATATTTGCCAGGAGCTTCTTTTGCAATGGCGGTGATCTGTCTGCATGTATGGCTCTCAGACCCCGTGGTTACACCTGCAGTCTTTGAGGCTACACTGGGTTTGAACTCTAGCTCTGACACATGGTTAGCTGTGGGACTTTACTATAGTTATTAATGTATTCTGAACATCAGTTTCTTACCTAGAGTATGGGGGGGGGGGGGGAAGCAGTGCTTATCTCACAGGATTATTATAGGATTTAAATGACACAAAATTCATAAAATTCTTAGTGAAGTACCTGGCATCCGGAAAACCCCCAATGAACTCTGGCTATTGTTATTACATCTTCTGTGTTGTGAAGCTCTGGGGTTTCTTTTAGCTTCTCAAAACATTGTTTCTAGTCAGTGTCTGCATTTAGAGTTGAAGATACTTAATCACTCATTGACTTCTACAGCAGATAGCAAGGATCGGGTTGTTTGGTCTGCAGTGGAAGCCGGGGCAGTGGTTTTGGTCACTCTCAAAACATTCTTTGAGAAGCTGAAACTTTAATCACTTTTCAGATGCACTTATTAAACCCAATTACTAGTTGAGAGAAACTGAAAAACATTATCCTCAAATAGCATCATTCTTCTCAAAATGGACTTCTAACTACAGGACACACATGCTTTCTGATGTTATGGACAGCTGCCTGGTAGCAAAAAGGCCAGCCATTTCTGTCTCATATGTTATTGAATGATTTTCATAAGACTTATTTTAATGCCTTTTGTGCATGTTGTTAACATTTTCTGGTGTTTATTCTTCATTTTTGTCCCTAGAAGTCTTAACCCTTAACCTTAAACATGTGTTAGGGGGGCATAGACTCTGAATATTAGAGTTGCATGATTCGTTTCAACACCCCAGGAATTTAGGGTTGTCTTCGTTCCATAAAGGGCAACAGTATTTAATGATGATCAATGTATACATCCCAAACATTTTTAAATCCACAAAATATCTCATAGGCATGAGATAGACATTCGTTAACATAGACTTGAGTCCTTGCCATCAGACCAGGTTTTCTGAAAGTAAATCTTCATGTCCTGAGAACATTTTGAGGCCTTAAATAATATTATTGTTGAGTAACTTCTTGTGAATCCTTGAGTAAAGACTGTAATAGAACATACACGTATGTGGTACGTTGTTGTTGTTTTTTAATAGGATCTAATTAGCATTAGGAATAAAAGATTATTAATTCTCCCCCACCTAAACAATAACAATTATAATAATAAGCCGAATGTGGTCAGCTTTAACTTAAAACTGGAAAACGCCCTTTTCATTTCTACAATTGGCCTTTTCTCTTCAGCTGCTTTTTAAGTTGGGCTGTTAGCAATTTAGCCTGTCTTTAATTTTAAGCACCATTCTTCCAGTCCGGAGATCCCTATAGGAAGCCCCACTCTCCTAGCCTCGCCTCTCATTGGCTAGCTGGGAAAAGAGCATTTCTGCATAAATTGGATGCTTCCTTCTCCCCTGGAGACCAAATATGCTCATGTTTCACAATCCCCTGGTTTGTAAGCTTGAGTCCATTGCCTGAAGCTGGAAACTTTCACTTTGTAGAACACAGCACACATCGAAATCCAGATTTAATCCCCTTGACGTGCCCGTGGGTCCGATAGGAGATTGAATACATGCTTCTTAATCCAGTGTTTCTGAGCTGCCCCGACTGAAATCAGAAACCGATGTGCGTGAGAAGAGGTGTCCTTCAAAGAAAGGTATTTCCTTTGTGCAGCCCCAATGCGCACAGAATCCAAGGGGTTAACCTGAGAGCTGCTTTGAAAACAGAGGCGAAGGTCACTGGCGGCAACAGCAAAGACTTTTAAAGCCGTCCGTCCTGAGCCTTTCACCCTGCCTTTCCCACCCAGGGGATTGTAAACATTGGCTCCCAGCCACCACGTCCCACAGCACAAAACTTCTCTGTGCTTTCAGCATATACGTGTATGCTTTTGCATGGAAGCTGAAGCAAAGGCGCATTATTGCTGCGAGCACAGAGAGCATGTTTCTGTTCAATGAAAGGGGAGGAATCCTGTGCCGCTGGAATGCCAAAGCCGGCAGATACGCTATTGAGCGGTGTTTCACATGGAACTTAGCTGCTGCTCTGAGCCTGACTTTTCTCAAGGCAAAAGAATGTGTAGAATGCTGTCACTTAATCAGAACCCAGAAGAGCTCTTTTATCTGCCATTTGTTAGGAACTGGCCATATTAGCCCTTATCTTTGTCCTTTAGCCCCATCCAGTGCCCTCGGATATGAGAACTGTTAACATAAAAGGACTTATTACCTTGAGCATTGCTGCCGCTTGGCTTTTAAAACTCAGCGTTCTTTAGTCACCAGCAAAGACGTTGAGAGATTTTCTTTCATTTGAATCAAGTTGTCTTAGTCTTAGGACCATAGTTGTGTTTGATAATGTTTAACAGAATCCAAGATGACGCGTATATTTATGTTGCCACTTATACCTGAGTCTTCAAAAGTCTATTATTATCCATGTAATTTATCATAATGACCTCCATTAATTGAGTTGCATGAAGACAGAATGGAATTTCCAGAGATAATATATGGATAGCTTAACTTTTTCCCTCCTGAGCTTTTTAATATGTTGTACAAGGGTTAATAGCATTCCGTCTACCAGTAATTTCAGTCATCTGATATAATAGATTTTCTCTTCAGTGATTGCTAAAGGCATGAACGGAGAATTCATTTTGATCCGTATTTTACAGTAGGTAGGGGCAAAAAAATTATAACCTATACCCTTCCTTTTTGCTAGTCTTTTTTTTTTTAGAAGGGATTGTATTTCATGGGCAGACATATAAAACTTACCCCTCTCTTCTGAAATGGCAATTATGAGCATATTCTGTAATAAATTGGGATGCTTGCCTATGGAAAGTACAGTCAGTCACTGTGCATTCCTGTTTGAATAATGATGCTTGATTCTGAAAAGAATTGGAGACCAGAGCCCCTACCACACTGCACAGACATGCTGACGTGACGGCTCTCTAACCTATAACTACAGTTGATCAGAGAGATGCCTTAGCCTTTTGTCTCTCAGTCTAAAATGACTTTTTCAGGTTCTTCACAGTCTCTTCTGGAATTCCACTTTTGCTTTATGGAATCACAAATTTTGTTGGGTACTAATTAATTTTAAATTTTCCTCTTGATCAAAGCTCCATTTCTTTAAATGTGAAGTTTCTGTGAACAGTGTCACTGACCTGGATATATGAGTACGCAGTACAGTATCCAGGTAGTGTCAGTGATCGTGAAGAATTTATCTGCTCTTGATTATAGGATTCTAGGGTTGAAAGGACTTTAGAAATCATCTCTGTGTTCCCTGGGTTGGGGAAACTAGGACCCAATGATATAAAATTACTTTTTTTGCAAGATAACACACAGAGGTTATTTAGTGGTATATTTGAGGCTGAAACCCAGGTGTCCAAACCTCAATCCAGGATTCTGTCCCTTACTCCATCCAGTCTTGTGCCCCGTGGACTGGGGGATGAGTTTACCGAGGACCAAAGATGAGATTATAGGTGGCTGGTATTTGCATCGCGGGTGTACCTCGGCATGGAGAAGTCTGAACATGTGCGGAGATGGTTTGTAACTGAGCAGGAGGTAACATGAAGTCTTGGTCTCTGCTTGTTCCCAAGGCACCTGGTGGCCAGCATATCAGCCATTCACTTCATCAGTGTGTCACACCCCGATTTCACTATGACTTGTTTCTCACAATTTCTGTAGAAGCTTAATTTTATCTTGCCTCTTCAAGTGAGAATGACTTCGCATTACAACAGTGAACTCCCCATAAAAGCTGACAGTGTAGCTAAAGCTATGCTCGGAGGCTAATTGAGAGCACTAAATGCTTCTATGACTAGATGGGAAAGATCGAATAGAAAGGGTAAAAGCCTTCAATCCAAGGACTGTAAAAGAACATGAATTATTTTCAACAAGCATCCATTGAATTGATTGTTTTTCAAAGACAAAGGTTACATATACTCATGAAAAATAGAAACGTCGTTGAAGTACATAATGATAAATTAATTAGAAAAAAAATACCTCTGTAAATCAGAAGGCAGGAGTAAATGTATGGGGAGGTACCACCCATGAAAGTGGGTAAAAATGCCTGGTGTTCGTTAATAGAACCTTTTTTCTCCCAAGAATCTTCATGAAGAAAATCTTAGAAAGACTTAGTCCTGTGTGTAGCTGTTAAAAAATGAATCTGTTATAACAGTCACAAAGGATTTGGTAATCCCAAGAAGCTCCCGTTGTCTTCATAGGTAGCAGCTTCTTAGTTCAGGGAATTGAGGCAGAAACGTCCTGTGATTGGTGTATGTGGACTTTTCTTTGGAGTGAAACTGGCACTGGGCAGACGGTAGCTCATGCTAATTAGCAGATGCACTATTGAAGTTCCTACCGATTAATGCCAATTAATTAGATTTTGCTGCGGGATGTATTTTACAGAAATTTCTGATTGCCGTGGCTCTCAGATGGGAGAGTTCATACTTTCAGCCCTGCCTCATTGGAGAGATTGACATCCTTCAGTTTATTCAATGATTGCTTTATACTTTCTTGTATTTTAGGGATTTTAAAAGTAGAGTTAAATTACTTCCCTGTGTTTGAAATAAGTGTTTCTGCACCCGGGTTTTTCCTTTATGTCAAAGACTTTCTTTACATCTGAAGTCTTAATTTCTCCATATATACTGAGGCCTTTTTTTTTTTTTTTAAAGAGGTTTACTCCCTCTGCTGGCTCTATGAAATGAAAGCATGTAATAAGTATACGTTAAGTATTCACTTACCATCATTGCTAGGTTCTTGGAAACGGCGACTTGAAGCAAAACGACGTATAACAAAACCAATTTTACCATAGGCCAATCGATAGAAACAAGAGTTAAGTTCCTACAGCATATTTCTGGTCACAAAAACATCACCAACCTTCTAAATAAAGACCGCAAATACTTCTAATAGTAAACATTGAAATAAATATGAGCTATACATACATTTAAGAAAGATGACTAAAATCAAGGGAGATAATTATTATCCAAACTGCTTATTCCAGTTTCAGCATCATGGGTGACCAGAGCCTGTCCCAGCAGCTCAGGGTGCCAGGCGGGAACCCACCTTTGACAGGACGCCCTTCCATCGCAGAGGAGAGACTCTCTCCATCTCTCTCTCTCTCTCTCTCTCTCTCTCTCTCTGTCTCTCTCTCTGTCTCTCTCTCATCTTGGGACAATGTAGACACGCCAGTTTACCTAACGTGCACATCTTTGAGATGTGGGAGGAAACGGGAATACCAGAGAAACCCATGTGGACATAAGGGAGAATGTGAAACTCCACACAGTGTCCCCTGGCCGGGAATCTTTTTTTTTCTTTTTCTCATCAACGTTATATGGAAATGACGTTATCCAAGAACCTGCCGTATTTCTAAATACAGATCCAGGGGATAGCTTGCATATGATGTTCTTTGCCTTAGACTTTTTCCAAAGCATAAAATTAAACTTTAGTTTGGCTCTCTCTAATTCTGGATATAAAATCGTGCAAGAATCTGAGAGATATTTTACATTCCTTTTGAGAACAATATGAAATTCTATGAGACTAGTAGTAATTTGACATTTAAGAAAGTCTGGCATGCAGGTTTATAGTATAAAATAGGTGCTCAATAAATATTTATTAATTTTTTGATTGCAGTCATATTTTTATTGTATACAGGTTTTGTGTACTTTATTGTAGAAGCAATAAATCACCCATTCTCTTTCATGAAGTCATCTGTGTTTCCATAGCACTTTCTCCAATGCCTTATTGTAGTTCCAAACACAGTATTATAGTTATTTCTTTTTATATTTGCCTCACTAGACTACGAACTCCTCCAGATCAGGCATTGTCTAATATTTGTCTGTATAGTCTCAGTTCCGAGCACGGTAGGTTGCCCAGTAAACGTTGGTGAACTTCAACATTACACTACAGTAAACTTCTTCCCAAATGGTGTATAAGCAGCCAGAAAGTTTAAGTAACCAGAATTTTTTCTGCATTCTACTTTTACCTTAAAGCGGTCAATGAAAGTAAATAAAGAACAGTCACTTTCTAAATGTGAGCATTATCTGTACTAACAGAAATAGTGAGTTAATAAAGGCATAGCGAGACTTCCTCACCATCTATATCTGTAATATTACATGGTAGTAATCAGTGGTTCAATGGTTATATCAAAACCCAAAAGGATACTTTTGCAACTTTTATTTTCATTTATTTTATTTTCATTTTATAATTTTCAATGCAAAACCAAATTTTTGTATATGTTGCTTGCTTAAAGCCAGGTATATCAGCTCTTATTTTTCAGATGACACAAGTTAAGAATATTAAGCTGCATGCATGCATACATTCCAAAATTTATTTTGGATTTTATGCTCCTAGCCCTGTACATAGTTATAGACTATTGCTTTTCAAAGCATTTTCTAAGGAACCCTAATTCCATAGGATGATAAGAGGTGTTACATGGTTGAGGGCGCGGGGGAATCGTTCCATGGACAATACTTGGTAAATGTTGAATTAAATATATTTCTTTTTAAACTGTAGAACTTCTCAGAGCCTTTAAAATATGTCAGGGTAAAAATGTGACCAGGCTTTACCAATAAAATCAAATGGGTTCCTCCCACATCTTCTCTAAGATACTACCAATAGTCATCTCTTACTGGCAGTGTCTTTATTGTTAGAAAATATTGATGGAATTATTTGAATCTTCTTTCTGAAGTTGAATGTAGAATGGCACAGATTCTCTGTGTTTGCCTCAAGAAGCATAACTTTCAGAGCTGAGTCATAGTTTTTTTCCCATCTTTCCCACGCCACTTTTGCAATCAGTCAGACTGTAAGCTCCATCAGGGCAGGGCTGAATACCAGCCACCAAGTAACATTCAGCAAATGTTTATTCACTAAATGAAGAAAAGAATTCCTACAGCTGTTCAGAGTTTCTAGACAAGGGAAAAGTGTACCACATGTGCACGAATTGTTGTCCTGCAGCCCACCGCCCCATCCCCGAAATGGTTGCCGTGGTTCCCATGTTTAATTTTTATGCCTGAGTGAATGTGAATGTAAGCTCACCATGGATGGATACGTGACTACATGACCTCTGCAGAAGAAAATGTGGCAACAGAGACCAGTAGCTTGGGGTTTGCCTCTTAATTAAGCTACAGGACTATGTACTGACAGGTATGGTTCTGTACTTTAGTTTATAATGTTGTTTCAGAATTTTGTCCATAGAGGAAATCTAGTAAAAGCCACCATCCAACAACTTCGAAAACTTTTTACATTATTAATATGTTAACTTAGAATCTTGGCACAAACATTTCAAAATATGTTTTAGTTTATTTCCCTATTTAATGCCCAAATTGTCTTAAGAACTCTATATAAATACATAGCTTATACACCTCCAAAGAAGGACAAACAAATACTTGAAGAGTTAAGAATTTGCTAAAAATCAGATGTAGCAGAGGCAAAAGTGAGAAGATTAACCTAACACTTAAAAAATTATCTTTATTGAACCACACACATCGGTGCAGAAATGATAGGTATCATTATTTATTCAGTCATTACAAAGAGATTCTAGTTAGTGTTTTAGTAAATTCAGACTCTATTTTCATTTTTAAACCTTACTGTATATTCTTATAAATTGGTTAGTTGAAAGTATAAGAGGTACCACTACACACTAACTGGAATCGTTGGGAATATCAAATGGTGGCAAAGATAATGGAGAAACTGGAACCTGTCATACATTCCTAGTGGAAGTATAAAATGGTTCAACTACTTGGATAAACTATTTTCTAGTATCTACTAAACATATGCCTACTTCTTTCTCTTAAGAGAAATTAGTGCCTGTGTTCAACAAGACACACACACAGAAATGTTCATAGCGAATGTTCATACACCATAGCAAGAACTAGAAACACCCATCAACAGGGGGAAAAAACAAAACAAAACATGGCTAAATAAATTGCGGTGTGTTGACACAATGGGATACTAAACAGCAATGAAAGGGAATAAATTACTGATATCAACAACATGGACAATTTACATATTAGATTGAGCTAAAGAAGCCACACATAAAAACTGTATGTTTCCTTTTATATGAAGTTCAAGAACCAGCAACAGGAATCCACGGTGATATAAGTAAGAATAGTGGTGCAGGAATAATACTGACTAGGAAAGGCACGACAGGAGGGCTTTCTATGGTGATGTAAATATTCTGTACCTTGGTCAGAGTGGTGGTTATGTAGGTGCATACATATGTAAAAATGCATTGTACACGTTAAGATTTGTGTATACTTTCATGGATATAAATAAATGAATGCCTTAAACTATCTACCTGTCTATCAATAGATGCCAATAGTTAGCAAAAACTTACTTGCTTTTTACAAGAAATTTGATTGTGTTGCCATATATGTGAATGTGGGACACCTTTTGTACGTTCAGAATAATCCAAGACACATGGATTTTAATTTTTTCCTCCCTGGTTTTTGTTGTTTTTGTAGTTTGGGAGCAAATTTGCAAGAACTTCTTGGTCATACATTTAACAAATAGTTATTGAAATGTGTGCCAGACGTTGCTAGACTTTAGAGATCCAAAGTAATGAAGACCCAGTCCCTGCTATTCAGCCTTGTAGGGGTGATACAGATGGAAGCAGATTCTTGTGGTCACGCCACACATTATCAGGGGCTATAAAAGACCTGTGCTGTGTAGAGCAGGGAGCCTCTTCCCCTCTCAGAATGTTCTGGAAGGCTTTCACAGCTAGCATCACTGGACCCTGCTTCTATTTTTGCTATATATATCAAGGTCCTCTTTATAGTAAGCATCTAGAATGATAATTTAAGACTACTTCTCAGTTCTTAAAGAATAATTTAAATATTTTGTGTGATCTACGTGTTTTCTTAGATATCATTGTAATCACCTCTGAGACCATTTTTATCAAAGCCCTAGCAGTTTCAAGGATGAAAGAAGCTACCTGACACAGATTTCTAGAAAGCAGCAACATTCTTTGAAACGTTTATAAATGGAAAAGTTGTCTTTCTTTGAATTAGTTCTGAGGTAAAAGCCGAGTTTTACCCAAACTGGAGGGCTACTTTTTCTTTCAAGTCATGTTTGCATGCAGCAACCACACTGGCCCAAACGTATGTGCAGCGTGAGCCCCAGAGCCTAGGTGAGAAGCCTTCCGCTGGTTTTCATGTTCACACGTGTATCTCTCCTGATAGCGGATATACCTAGAAGTAGTCTGCCAAGTCCTTGGTAGCAGTGTGGTTCTTCTTAGAAACCGAGACCGTTTTAAGAGCAGCATTGCAGCTCATCAAGAGCCAATGAATTTATATATTTTATAATTATCTATTTAATTAACAGAACTATATTCCCTTTCAGTGATTCTTTCCTTCCCCATAGAAGATACAAAGATGTTAAAAATCCTGTCAGTAGAGCAGAGTGTTTTAGAAAATAAAGAAGGGGGAAATTAAAACAAAGAAGAAAGGGAAGAGTCAAAAGAATAAAATTTATAAAAGAAAGAGGGGAAAATAAAGGACTAGGACACATGTTACATATTAGACTTTTTTTTTCCCCAGTAACTTTGAAATCAGATTGTAAAATCCAAAGTGATGTCATCATGTCCATACAACTGCACCGAGTCTTCAATCTTGAGCATTTCTTATGCCCGGTGATGTGAATTTTTCTTTTACTCTGGACTAGTGTTATAAAATGATGACTAATAGTGTTCAAGTTCTCCAAACTGTGTATTTTATATTCTCCTATTTCCACATCTCTAGTCCTCTGTGCATTTTGCTCTTTTGTGAAGCTAAGAAACCACCCTCTTTACACTGTATCTGCATAAATGGATGAGGGTGAGTTTGAGGAAGAGTCTGACTTAGAGAACTGGTTGGGTGGTGATTTGGTTGGTCTGCAGAGACAGGGAATACAAAAGGAGAACAAGTTTGGGAGGAAGGATGATGCTATGATCTCCAGGGAAGGAATGTTCTGGGAGGACAGCATGAGCCGTTTGTCAGCAGAAACACACTTGTGCACACAGCACCAGACTTCAGGCCCCTGAGCAGAGCATTGTGGGTAGGGAGAATCTCCCCACCCCCCACCCAGGACCCAGCCACAAGCACATCCATGACCTGGATCCTTCAACTGGTGGCCTTTGGGACACCATTATCCTAGAACAACAATTTCTTTTGTTACTGTCAGCTTTTATGTTAAACCTGCATTGCTATGGAAATGATTGTTTGGGAAATACAGGCCTTTTTTATTGTAATTAGGCTTAAGACCAAAAAAAAAAAAAAAAGACCTGCTGTCACTCAGTCTCCACAGTGAGGAGAGTGAACCTGATTCAGGTAACCCTTCTTCAGTCCTGGTTCTGCCATTCACTAGATGATTGGTCCTGGACAAGTTACTTAACTCCTGTGAGAGGAAGCTTCCTGATCTTTCAGAATAGTCATTGGTAGTCACCTCATCCTGTTAAACTGAAGATTATATAAGGTAACAGATGAAGTCAGTCCAGCACAGTACTTTACATGTTTTCTGTCCCTCCTTTCCTCCTAGCCCACATCTTTGCCCCAGGTAGGATAAAAAATTTTTTTAAAACACTTTTTTTAGAGAAAATATCACAAAAGTCCACAATAATCCATCTGACATTTAACAGTTCTTGTCAGAAAATACTTCCTTCTATCTAACCCAAATTCCTAATGCTGCAATCTTAAGTCCCACTCTCGGTCGTGTCCTTCTTTTTTGTTTTAATCTTGCTAAATAAAACATCCTAATCTTTAGAAGCATATTTTCTTTAGTTCTTGCCTTTAAAACTGAAAGCACAAAATATAGTGGGAGCTCTAGAATCCTCTGTGGACTTTAAATTCATGTCTGGTAGCCCAGATTACTTTGAAATTGCATGGCTGGTTTCCTTTTCTTGCCTGTGTCTCTGTGCACCTTTCCAGACGGAGGCGTGTAGCAGAGACTATGGGGGGAGGAGGGATCACAGAATGAACTATACCTTGGTAGCTCCCTCCAGCTGAAGACCTCCAAATCCTTCCCATAAGGCAGTGACCACAGAATTTTAAGAGACTGAAGAATGTTTGACCCTGACCTTAGATTTTTAAGCTGGGCTTCCATTTTCCTTATCACTTGCATTAACACTGTATCTTGCAAGTGCTCATTTAGTAGGTTGAGACACAGCCTACATAAAAATGAACATAGTAACCAAGGAGAAAGAAGTCATGGACTTGAGAGACATTTGACTGTTTTCATAATAAAAAGTCAATTTTTAAATTCTCTTACAAGTCTGAGTGATTATGTAGATTCTCTTAAGAGTTAAAACAACTTGTAAAAGGAAATGATGAGCTCTGCAGCCTGCTATATCCTGTGTTCAGAATAATTTTCATTTCTACTTATCTGTGAAGGTTGGAGGAATGTCTACAAATATTTGCTTGGTTTCTATGGTGAAGGCAGAGAGAGATCAAGTGTTGATTGTTCAGTGTCAAAATCAAAACTATACTGTACTTCTAAAAAGAGAATGAGTTTATTGCTTGAAACCTAATAGACATTTAGTGAGGGGTAACTATTTTTAAGTTTTACAAGTTCAAGATGAAATTTAAACACTACAGCCTGAAGGAAAACATGGGCCCTTTCAGGCATTTTGAAACTTCATTTTATAAAAATAAAATGGTCCTCACACTTTATTAAAAAGTCATCTGTGGACTAAAGATAGTGTTGGTGGACTCGGGATGCCTGGTATTGGTATGGGTACATGACCATGGTCTGTCAATTGATACTATAACACAAACCCTTGCATCCTGCCCTAGGCTATCCATCCTAACCCCATAACCCTCCCTTCTGCTGTGTCCTGTCTCCTCATACATGTATCGGAACATAACATTTATTTAATGCCTGTTATACACAGTGTTCTGTAAGGTGCTGGAAATGCTAAGTCCACTTAGAAATGGTCTCAAAGGGTTGGTTGGCTTTGGGTCTAACAGGCAATAAGAACACAGTGACTGGGAGACAGTGTGATGAGTACTGTGATGCCGTGTAATTGGGGAGGGCTAGGCAGGGCAAGGTTCATAAGAATTAAGAATGGGTGAAAGGACATTCCAGAGAAAGGTTTCAGTGTGTGGGAAGGCCATGAGGCGTGACACGGCACGCATATTTGAACAACCATAAAGCCTCTGAGCAGGCGGAGGGAAGCTTTCGTGTGAAGGAGGAACAGGTGATAAAACCAGAGTAGGGTGGTAGCCAGATCATTAGGACATTGTGAGTCAACGGGATTTGAACTTGGCCTTAAAAGCTCTGGAGAATGGATGAGGGATTTTAAGCAGGAGTGTGGTTAGCACAGCTTCAGATGCAGTGGAGAAGACAGAGAGGAAGGAGACACACTGGCAGGAAAAGACCCCAGAGAAAGCTGTTGTGACCATCAGGAGAGGACAGCTTCACAATGAATTGTCAGGACCTGGTGACTTCGTTGATAGTGGAGGGAGTAGGGTGCCTGGGTCGAGGGTGATTTCACTTGCAGAGAGAAAGAATCTAAAAGAAGCAAGTTTCAGAGGAAAGACAGTTCACACATTTTGAAATTGAAGTACCTGTGGGAGTACTAAGTGGTGATGTCCAGGCGACAGCTGGATATGTGGGTCAGATAACTCTGCAAAGTTCTGGGCACCATTGGACTTGGAGCTTCCACATGTGATGCTTCCCAGGGATTGCGTGTCACTTAAGAACAGTAACTGCCTGAGGGAGTTAACTTTTAGATAAAACATTATGTAAGGGACTGGTTTGGGAAGAGACCTCCAAGGAGTTACGGGAAACTAGGAGGAATGCTAGGACAGGACCCTAGCCCATCCCCACCCCACCCCAGTTGTCCTTCAGCCAGCTCATGGGACTTGCCGCTTTCCTAATTTGTGACCACCCTGTCCAGGATTAACAGGGTACTTTTCATACATTGGACACCCACATGATGAATTGAAGCGCACTTGGACCTTTAAAGGCTTCATTTGGTGTCGGAAGTAAAACCGTTTTTAGGTAGACCTGCTTAGATACTAACCAAATGAGAGAGGGGTATAGGGGCACCAAAAGGTGGTGTGTGCCACTGGTGTCGTGGAAGGCTAGACGCCTGCATCCCTGAACGCCACCCCCATGCATTCTTCACTTCACTAGGTCATTATCATCGCCCTTCAGACACAGCACACAGGCCGCTGTCTGCCGAGGGATTGATTCCTCCCCAAAGACTCCCTCTGTCTCTACTTGGAGGGAACCCCATCTCAGCTCTTTTTCCCTGTGCCATTGCCCTTCAAGTCTTTTTACTCATCCTCTGAATCAAATTGGGTCCAGCCCCCCCTCCCCGTCCCTCCGCAGACCTAGTTTCTGTTTAAAAGATACATGATTATAGTCGTCCCTTGGTAGCCACGGGGGATTGGTTCCAGGAGACCTCCCCAACCCCACAGATACCAAATCCCAGATGCTCAAGCCCCTTCTATAAGGTGGTGTAGTATTTGCACATGACCTGTATTTGCATATAGGCTATGGCAGGATATGCTTACACATCACCTCATTCGTGTGAATTCAGCGTAGTACATGGCACACGAAAAATTCAAGGTGTGCTTTTTGACACTTTCTGGGATTTTTTTTTTCCCCCTCGAGTATTTTTTATCCATGGTTGGTTGATTGGATCCACAGATGCGGAACCTGAGGATACAGAGGGCCAACTGTCCTCAAAGGTACTCAGTTATTATTATACATTGTTGTCCCCATATTTTCCAGTCTAACCGAGGACCTCTAACCACCATCAGCACTGCCCCTGGGAGTTCCCTGTGGTTCATTCATGTACCCAATCATCAGTTAAGTACTGAGCATGTTTCATGCATGACACGGTATGCACACTGTGGCCAATGAATCGAATGGCTAGAATGGAAAATAGAAAGGGTCCAGTGGTATAGAAAGTGCAGTGGAAGCACAGGGGAGAGCTTCTAGCTGGCAGATCAGGGAAGGCTTCATGGAGGAAGTGGCACGTGAGGATTTGGACCTACAGAGAACAGGGGAAGAATATCCTACAGAGAAAACCACCAAAGCAAGGCCAGGTGGTTGGAAATCAGCACATCTAAAGGGGAGCCAGTGGCCCCATGTAAGCCAGAACGGCTATAGGTCCTGGGGAGGACAGACAGACAGCCTTCCTGCTGGTGATGGCCGCATCAGAGCAGACACTGGGATTGTCGTTAGCCCAGTGCTCAGTGCTGAGAACCTCGTCTTTGTGTAGACCTCATCCATTTTTTGTCAGGTATCAAAACCAACTTGTTCTGGCCCTTAGATTATAAATGAGTCCGTTTGAGATGACTCCATTATTATTTCCTGCCAAGTACTTTGTATGTTAAATTTTATTGTTATTTAACTCAATAGTTTCTGATTAACTCAGTAGTTTCCATTTAGCTTAATCGTTTCCATTTAAGTGGCGCAAGACAGCTTGGTAGAATTAAAAGTATGATTATTTATAATAGTCTTAATTTCAATGTATAATTTCAAAGAATTGAATTTTGGGACCCTTTAGGAAAAGTCTGTGAAATTACCACTAATTTTGATTTTCACTTTGCAAAACCATAATAGTCTCCTGGAAGGAAAAAAAAAAATACATGCTAGAGAGTTTTATATTGGTATGAAGCAAACAGAACAGCTCAGAAAGCCTTCACTTTGACAATATAAAGATTTTGAGTTATTGCTTCCATATTCCTCAGAAATCATTATCTAAGTATGCATTTGAGACTTGTTGAAACTAGCCCCAGAAGAATAATATTCCCACACTGGTACACTCCATAAATAATTACTCAAGGACAGGCAAGGATGTCCAAAGATCGAGTTCTTGGGTCTGTATAGTATATAGAATTTTAAAATCTTTATGACCATTTTCACATTGTTGAGGGATTATTAGGATGCTAACAGAGGCCGCCTTACAGATCATCCCGTCTAAACGTCATCTTAGATGAAAAGACTGAGGCCTGCCACCCACACTAGTTCCATCTAAAAACTGACAGGGTCCCAACAGGAAGTAGATGGCACACTCAAATGCCATAATTCGTGGAAGGTTCATTTACAGAGACAAGATTTATGAAGCAGTGAGTTTAAGGGAAATGCAGTGGATGATGCTGTAACCTGAATCATAGTTGAAGCCAGGCTGTTCCCATTCCCAGGCTTGAAGGGAAGAGGGGGAGCAGTTACTCGAGTCAGGTAGAGTAGGCTGCCCGAGATGGATGTTGACTTTAGTGTCGGCAGCATAGCCAGCTCTTGACAGCCTCACTGGGAGGAAATCAGGGAGTTAAAGACTGCCTCACTCTCATCCCCCTCTGAACTACAGCCTAGGCTTCCCATTGCAAACCCAGTAAGAAGCTGGAAGCATAGGATAGATACAAATCCACCTTCCAGGGCAAAGACCATTCGGAGAGGCAAAAGGAAGATAGCACAGTGTTCCTGACATGCTTTTCTGCTCTTCAAGCATATCGCCATACAATAAGGATGGTTCACATAACATCTACGGTTTTTTCAGGTTCTTGGTTGAAAAAGGTACTTGAATAAAAGACTGTTGAGGGCCCGCCGAGTGGCGCGGTGGTTAAGAGCTGGCTTGGGATGCCAGAGAGGGCCAATGGCACTGCCCTCTACAGCTAAGATGCTGAACAGCAGCTCAACCTGGAGCTGGGCTGCCATGAGTCGCCGGCGACGGCGTGGGCTGCAGCCCCTGCTGCAGTGGGTTGCCACGGGCTACCGTATGTGGCCAGCAGCCAGCGTGAGCGGCCAGCAGCCACTGTGAGCGGCCATCCAGAAGCCTGCGACTGATCTGCCTCACCCGGGGAAGAGCGCAATGATGGTGCCAACTTGGGCCAGTGAAGCAACGTCCTCCACAACTAGACTGAAGAACAAAACGACAGCAACTTGTCTGTTCCCCTACCCCCAATTCCCCAGCGCTGTTCCCATCCCCCAGTTCCCCAATAAAAATCTTTAAAAAAAATAAAAATAAAAATAAAAGACTGTTGAATATGAAGTAAGATTGGTTTCCCTCTGACATGTATTTTGAGTCAGAGTTGGCCTTGGCTCTACTTTATCTTATACTGTTACTGAGCTGCTTCAAAAAATTGTGACTAGAGATCAAAGCAGTTTAAACAGATACATCCACTTGTGTAAATATCCTTGAACTACCCCCCACCCCCCCACCCCCAGTCTTCCGCTCCCCCTCCTGTTGCCAAATCCATTCAGCACCTCTAGAGGCTGTTAATACATGTAATCATTGTAATAAACATCGTATTTGCTTTGGTTCCAGCTGGCTCCAACCACCAAACTCTGTCCATAATTCCTATTGTTATCTTTGCTTAGGAGATAACTGCGTTGTTATCATTAGAAGCCACCTTTCTCATAGATTTCTAAATGTTGATCTTTATACATTGCATTCATTGTCTCCCTCAACATATTTTTATGTTAAAATTTACCCTGATATTTTGTTTTGAAGGATATTTAGAAATTATGAGACGTAGAGAACTTTTAAGTAGACGTTAATTACATTTTGAGAACTTCCTTCATGCACTAAAATGTGAAACATTTTTATCAGTTTTGTCTATTCTTTATAAAACTTTGAAACAAAAATTAATAAATCTGCTTATGTGTGACTTAAACTGGTTTTAAGTTAGGCAGTCTTTCCTCAGAAGTTGTTAGAGGAGCAGAAGTATAATAATTCCAAAAGCATAATAATTCCAAAGCAAACAGAATCTATATTTTATTGCCAGGAAAATTTGTTACAATTCATTATCAAAAACTTGGAACTTATATATTTTAAATCCCGTGAAATTACAGAAATACTCATCATTTCAGATACTTTAAATTACAGTGACTTAAAGTGAAGATTAAAGGACTCTGGGTCAGAGAATGTGAAACAGCTACATAAATTAGCAAATTAAAACTGGGGAAGCCCTCTTGATATATGAGATAATATTACATAAACAAGGGAACAACTATTAGATTTATATCTATTGCAAAAGGTAGTAATTTGTTATTTTTAAATGTTGGCCCTGGACATTGTTAGGGTATCCTCTTAGAGAATGTAACTCTTGTACAATTCATACTTTGGATTGGATTTCAAATATGTTGAATTCCACAAAGATTAAACCAAAAATATGTCTCTTTAGATAAATGCTGATAATTCAAATAGAGTATAAGCATAAACCTAATTAATGAACCTACATCTTCCACCATGATTTATGTACACACAGACCAAGCAAATCTTCGGGATACCAAAGAGATTTTTAAACCTTAGCTGTCATTGAAGTTATTAAATGGGAATTTGATGAATAGATGTCATGCCATACAGAGAGCACTGTTGTGGTCCAGACAGAAGTTTGAAGTAACAGAAACCTTTTTCTTAAACAGTTTTTTTTAAGGAAATCATTTAACCCCAAAGGATAACTGAGTTTTTGAGATTTGCAAACTCTATTAAAAGTTCACATTAAATATTTCAAAGTAAATTTAAAATATTTTCCTGTTGGTTATTTAATTACAACCTCTATGTTTGCCTGTTGATTTGTGGATGTTTGGAATGCTGAATTCAAAGTGTTCTGTTGGATGTTGAGGGTTGAAGAAAGGCAGTCCTGCTGAGAACCCAGCCCTCCCACATTCTTAGCTGCGTGACTCTGGCCATATTACTCAACCTTTCTGAAATTCCATTTTCTCAGCAATAAAATGCGCTTACTGACAGCAAACTGACTGATCTTGCATCTCTGAAATTTTCATTCAGCCCCTCTTTTCCTTCCAACTTTCTAACCACCTGCATTGCCATGTTTTTTGTCCATTGTTCATTTAAAGCTTGATGTCTATCTGCCCTGGCATACGTTTTTGTGTGCATATATGATTATTATATTTACTCCCACACATAACTTTAATAAACATTAGTATGTATTTCACACTTTTCAAAACTTATTCACTTAACAGTATATCATGGACATCTTTGTATGTGAGCAGAAATGAGCAGGATGGAAACTAGCTCATCTTTTGATGACTGAGTAATATTCCCCTATTGGAAATTATTGTGGGTTAAACATCCTCGTGAACACCTCTTTGTAGACTAGTATGAATATTTCTGTAAGATAAATTTCCACAAGTGGAACTCTAGGTCAGGGACATGGGCACTATTTTATAGATAGTGTCAGATTGCCCTCTAAAAAGGTTGTGCCAATTTGTGATTTAAAACAATTTTTCCATACCATGGCCACTCCTGAATGGTGTCACTCTGTTCATTTCTGCCAATCAGGCCCTTTAGTATGATGGCTTCCTCCCTCCCTTCCTTCCTTTCTTCCTTTCTTTTAATGAGATTGACTATCTTTGATAGATTTTTCTTCTTGTGAATTGTCTTTCATATTCTTTATCCATTTTTCTGTTGTTTTATTGATGTGATTTGTTTTAAATGTTTTCTCCCAGTTTGTCATTTGTCCTTTACCTTTATTTGTAGTGGTTGTTGAAGAGGATTTCAGTTTTAAATAGCTGGACCTATGAACCTTTTCATCTCAAGCTTCTAGATTTTCCCATGTGCTTAAAAAAGGCATCCACTTCCCAACATCCTCTTCTGTTTTCTTCTAATACATTTTTCTAATTCTACTGCTTAGATCTTTCATCTATATACAGTTTCTTCTTATAGATGATGTAAAGTAGGGATCAAACTTATTTTCTTCCAAATGAATGGCCAGTTGTCTTGCTTTCACATATTGAAGTACATTTTCTCTCTCACTAGGATGAAATTCAGCCACCTGTAAGAATGTTAAACCCCATGAACATATCAATCTCTGGACTTTACTCTTTTTGTGATCTGTTAGTACCATCATTTTATTTCCTGAACCTTAGAATATATTTTGGTAACAGAAAGCAAATCACCCTCATCCTTATTTCTGAAACTGTTTTTGGCCATTCTTTAGTGTTATTCTGCCAGAATTACCTTACTGTCAATGTTAAATTCCTCCCCAAAATCATTGGATTGTCTTAAATTTTTGTGTCAATGTAGGAGTGACTATTATCTTTATAATGCGGTTGGTTTGGTTTTTTTCCATCTTAATCATGGTCTGTTTCACTATTTAGATTTGTTTTTTGTTTTTCTTTAATGGCCTTTAACAATACTGTATTGTAAAAAGCAAGCAAACCAATAGCATATCATTTTATTTATATAGATTTTTTTAATTATTCCTCAGTGTTTTTTTGTTGTTATTGTTACTATTGTAAATGTGATTCTTTTTCCACTATATTTTGTAACTGACTTACTATGATTTGTGTATTTATTTTATATTTTATGTCTACCATCATCTAAGTTCTTATTATCATAAATTTTTTGTTATAAATTTTATTTACCAAAAACATAAGGCCGGTGTGTATAAGGCAGAAATCCTTAGGAATACAAGGAGATTCTGAGGGAAGAAAAAAAAAATACTATTTAAGAGTTTGACAAATAAAGTATAGGAAAATATAAGTAAGGATCTGTGTGAGACAAACTCTTGTTAATAAAGAACTTTACATTTTCTCCCCTTTTCCCCTAGGAAACAAAAACCAAGTATGTGCATAGTCATAAAGAAAACAATAATAGACTCTGCCAAGTAGAAGTTGTACAGGTTACATTCTCTGACCGTGATGCAGCAAAACTAAAAATCCAGAAATTAAAAGAAATTAAAAAATAAATAACCTGACCATATAGAAATTTTAAAACACTTTTCTAAATAATATATTCTTCAAATTAGTTTATTCTTGTTTTAAGAGAAAATTAAAGTTAAATTCCATATTATTTAAAGATTAACAAAAACGAGAAAAGTAGAGGCCAACAAATTATAAAATAAAACAATAATCCTCCCCAAATGGAAATAAAATTCCATCTCAGTTTTTAAAAGAAATAATATAGCTGAACTCCTGACAAACCTGACTGATATAATGAGAAAACAAAAATATACAACATTAAGAAAGAGAAAATTTCCTTTCTCAGAATATCAAGGAGACAGATGATATTAAAATTATTAGAAGAAATACCATGCACAAAATTAAGCTAATACATTTTTAAATCGAGATTAAAGATTTTCATAGGTAAATTCGTTATCACAGCAAAATCGACTCAAAAAGAGGTTGAAATCTGAACACAAGATTGTTAGACATACTGCTAAGAAAGATCCAGACCTGGATGGTTTTACAAGTAAGTCTCTTCAAGGGACTGATTATTCTTTTATTCTTTATAACATTTTAAAATATAGAAAAGGATGGAAAGCTTGAATATCCCTAATATCAAAACATGAAAAATTAATACAAAAAAGAAAAGTATAGATCAGTCTTACTTCTGAATATAAGTTAACATCCTAAGTAGTATTAGCAAATAGAACCCAAGAGTCTATTAAAAGAATAATAAACCAGGCCAGCCGAGTGGCGCGATGGTTAAGAACTGGCTTGGGATGCCAGAGGGCCCCGGTTCTGATCCCACATATGAGGGCCAGTGACATTGCCCTCCACAGCTAAGATGCTGAACAGCTGCTCAACCTGGAGCTGAGCTGCCGTGAGTCACCTGTGATGGCGTAGGCTGCAGCCCCTGCTGCAATGGGTTGCAATGGGTTACCGTGTGTAGCCAGCAGCCAGCGTGAGCCGCCAGCAGCCAGCGTGAGCCGCCAGCAGCCGCCGTGAGCGGCCGTCCAGAAGCCAGCGACTGATCTGCCTCGCCGGGGAAGAGCGAAATGATGGTGCCAACTTGGGCCAGTGAAGCAACGTCCTCCACAACTAGACTGAAGAACAAAACGACAGCAACTTGTCTGTTCCCCTTCCCCCAATTCCCCAGCGCTGTTCCCATCCCCCCAAATCCCCAATAAAAATCGTTAAAAAAAAAACAAAACCTTTTTTAAAACATTTGATAAAAATTCAGTATCCATTTTGAGTGATAACTAAATTTTAAAAGGAATAGAAGGAACTTCTTAAACTTACCATATTGTTATTATTTTAGCTGCATAACATTTATTTGTGATTGTAGTATCACTGATTCAAGTACTGAAAATGAAGACAGTTCTAAAGTGATTTGGGATGGATAATCCGTCCGAAATCACAGCCTCTTTAGAGCAATTTAAAATAATACTATATTCAGATTAAACTTTTCATCTCATGTGATGCTAGACTTTATGTTGAATTGAGGTGAGAAGATAAGTGTGTGACCTCACAATGTCTGTGTCTGTCTGTAAACCACTCAAATGGAACTTGATGGACAGTTTGCACCTGCACTTTTGTTTACAGTGTATCAGAGAAGTAGGGAAGTGTTCCTCCAGCTAGACATATTAGTAAAGCAGAAATAAATTATAGTTAAAACTAGAACTCAGAATTGGGCACTCTGCTTAGAAAAATAGTAAGTACCTTCTCTTTTGGGAATGACCGGTAATTGAATTTTGCTCAGTTGTCTTTTAGGAATGATTTCCCTTAAATTGTTCCTTTGGAATTTGTCAAGCCTCAATTGTTACGTGCACAGTATTGTGGTGGGCATTTGCAGACAAAACCATGAGTAAAACTGGGTCCATACCCTCTGGAACAAACCATATTATGAACTATGTTACGGGGTATCATTTTCAGCTGGCAGTGGGTTCAGGGAGGTGATGGCGGCAAAGCTGGGCTTTGTAATCTAAGTAGAATTTCCACATGTGGAGAGGAGAAAGAGCATTTCAGCCTAGGAGAAGTGTCAACAAAAGCATGGAGGCAGGAACTGGAGGATATGTGTGTGTAACTGAATGGTGTTCAAGCCTAGCCCAGAGTTAGGGTTACCCAAAAAAAACGTAAAAAGAAAAGAAAAAAAAAAGAACTCCATGGGCAGGTCTAGACACCTGTGTTTTCCTGAAGGCCCCATGGATGGTGTTTTTCTCTTGCTGCTTTTAAGATTCTTCCTTTGGCATTTTAACTATGTTGTGTCTTGGTGTGGGCCTCTTTGGGTTCATTCTGTTTGGGACTCTCTGCACTTCCTGGACGTGTATATTTACTTCCTTTGCCAGGTTAGGGAAATTTTCCATCATTATTTCTTCAAATACGTTTCCATTTCCTTGCACTCTCTCTTCTCCTTCTGGTAGCCCTATAATGAAAACGTTGGTATGCTTGATGTGGCCCCTTAAACTCTTCTCATTTTTTTGGATTCCTGTTGTAATCGAGCCTTGGTTGCTGTTTGCATGTCAGTGGGGGTGGGGGGCTGAATCTTGGGCTGACTGGTTGTTGGACTGGCTGTGACTATAGTGGAGGGGCTGTTGTTCAGGGGCTGACCCTATGAAGCAGGATTCACTTCACCACAGTATCTGCCCATTGTGTCCTTTGGGTGTGTCATCCCCAGAGGTGGCCACATGATCCTCCAGCTAGGTCCAAAGCTGGCCACCAGTCATGCCAGCCCCAGGGCCTCCTGGGAGCGGCCTCACTGCAGGCCAAATTCAGCCTAAGTTCAGCCGCTGCCTGTGCCCTTCCTGGGGCCACCTGGCATGAACCACAAAGCAGTCAGCAGATGGCCACCGCCTGCATTGGGCTTGGAGGTGCCTCGATAGGCCAATCTGCGAACCGAGATTGGATGCCACTAGTGCCGGGCTGCTCATCCTGTTGTATGGGACATATGGAGGCCAGAAGCTACTTGTTTGCATTTTGTGCACCTTTGAGAGACTTTAGGAAAGTCTGCAGCATGAGCCAAGGCAGGCAGTTTATATGGGAAAGCCACTGGAAGCCGCTTGAGTGGGGAGTGGTCTCAGGGAATCACCAGGGCAGGTCAACCAGTGTTAGCCAGATTGATGGAAACTCATATATGACGACCACCTGCATCTACATGCCAGGAGGGGGGAGGGATTAACAAAGAAACAGTTACTTCCACCAGCACCTCCGTCGGGAGAAGGATGCCCCTCTACCCTCACCCTGGAGCCAGACAATTCACTTCCGCCCCATATGTCCCTGGTACCTTTTGAACTGCCACCCCAGCCTTAGAGCTCAGATCCAGTGAGTCCATCAGCAAGTAAGTCTGTGTGCCGGCCCTTTAAGAGGAATCGCTGGGACTCTCCATCTCTCAGCCACAATCTCCACTGGTTTTCACAGCCGGAAGTTATGGGCACCAGAACCCTGAGCTGGGGAGTCTGGTGTGGGGCTGGGACCCCTCACTCCTCCAGGGGGAGACCTCCACAGCTGAGATATCCCTCCCAATTTTTAATGGTCATGCACAGGTGTCAGACCAGCCTGTTCATGTCTCTGTCTTGCCTAGCAGTCTTGAGGTGGCTTCTTTTATATGTTCTTAGTTGTAGGACTTCAGTTTAGCTAGACTTTAGGTGATTCTCAATGATGGTTCTGTAGTTTAG
>NW_017732087.1:637591-639157 GCF_001890085.2 Hipposideros armiger
ATAGTGAGCAGAATTAGGACCAAAAATAGTAAAATTACAGAAGTAAAAATTTTTGCTTAGAAGGGGCAAAGTATCTAATGATTAGATAGTTAAAGAGGAGATAGGCGTTTGTGCATTTTCACTGGGTATCCAGGAAGAGACTGGACCACCACACACTGAGGTGTTTTCAGCAGCATTCATAGAGTGGGTGGGTGGGCTAGATGACCTCCAGGGCCCCTCTGATTCTGTGACTCATTTGTTTGATTTTCAGGTCACAAGAAATAGCCAAACAATGTAATAAAGATCTGCCAGGAAAATCACCCATACCTGGGTACTAAATTCAGCCTGGTCAAAATTAAACAAAAATTAGATTAATTATAATCTAATCTCTCTTTGTTTCCTATTTTTATTTCCATGGGAAAATGTGAGTTGGGAACCTGAGTATATTTCCATTGGACATGTTATTTTCAAAACGTAGCTACATGATAGCTGACAAGGAGAGGTAGTCAGCCATTGCTTGCTTGCTTGTTTGTTTGTTTGTTTGTTTGCTTGTTTGTTTGTTTGTTTGAATCAGATGAAGTTTTGTGCATGTAATAAATTTTGGGACCTATTTCTAGAACTCAGCAGATTCATCTGTAGCTCACAAGATATTCTGATATTGCTTCCAGGCAGTTATGTCTCAGTTTACCACCTCTGTGCAAGGCTCCAAGAGAGGAAGTACTTTCTTTAGTGCACATTTGAAGAGCCAGTGGGTCTCTACCCAGTATCACACTTTCCAGCAAATTGAAGCAGACTATTGCTGCTATCATCAAAGTAGCCTTTCTCTGAGCCTCCAACATTGAGTCCCCCAGAAACACCTTGGATTGGCGCATAGAATGAATTTTCCCATAGGAAAAAATGTTATAAATAGAAAATAGGTTTTGATGAATTAGTACAAATAATGTTTATATATGTTCCAGGCTATATAGGATTCTGCAAGCTAGACTGGGAACTAGATTACCAATTATACTACTCACTTCAGTGGACAAATGTGTTGATGCTATAAAATGAAAATTTGGGTTGCAGTCGTTCCATAGGTCGTGACTCCCTATACTTAAAAATATAGCAAGTTCCTCACTAGTGAATGCTTAATACTTTGTACCTTATATTTTATCTTTCTTTTCACATCTTTCAGAAAATTAGTGGTTTATCATCAATTATGGGGGGTGTTTAATCTTGTACTATTGAAAAATAACTTATCACCCTCCTGCCATAAGAAAAGGACTCAGTCTTTACATTGGAGGACAATTCTAGATACATAAGTGTAATTACAATAAACCTTTCTCTGATCAGCTTTCAGCTGCACCAAGTTATTCCTGGGGTGAATTGGAATGACAGTCCTAACTCCCACCCTGCAATATTGACAGTAAATTACTCCTGGTTCTGACTGTAAGCCTTTAACCCAATGTTTTCCACACTCATCTGATGAAAAGAATTACGTGAACACTCTTAAAAACAAGAAGGCCTTGGCCACAGCCTAGTAATGAACTAGAATTTCGAGAGAGAGGTCTGGAAGCGGAACATTTAAAGACTGCCCATCCCTGATGG
>NW_017732087.1:639997-711765 GCF_001890085.2 Hipposideros armiger
GCAGTGTCACTGGCCCTCATATGTGGGATCCGAACCGGGGCCCTCTGGCATCCCAAGCGAGTTCTTAACCATCGCGCCACTCGGCCGGCCCCCCCTGCTGCTTTTTAAGTGCTTGATGTTAGACTAATCAATTTACCACTATACCTCAGTTATCTCTTATTGTGAGGAATCAAAAGGTAACATAAGGGAAGAGGTTTGGGCCAATCCTTGGCACACAGTAGGGCTGCATTACACATCTGTGTACTTTGATATCCTTAATGATTCCTTCTTGTGAGACACAGATAGATCTGCTGAGTTCTAGAAATAGGCCCCAAAATTTATTGCATGCACAAAACTTCATTTGATTCAAACAGATAAGCAAGCAATGGCTGACCACTTCACCTTGTGAGCTATCCTGTAACTACATTTTGAACATAGCAATATCAGAACCCAGGCTCGTGTGCCTTTAAAGCTGAAAGAGAATGAATCCAGGCCTACCACACACTATTCCAGGGCCAGTGCCTTGTCTCTTAGATAGCTCCTGCTAGTTTGGCTGTGACCTTGATACGGCCATAGGGTCTGACCCTTATTGCTGCTCAGTTAACGTTTGGCATTTCCTATGATAACACTCAGATATCTGAATGTGCATGCTACTTACTTATGCCAGATGTGTTCTGGGGTCCAGCCCCCAGCTTGACCTGGTTCCAGCTTCACTCTTAATTCAGTGTTGACCTACTTGTGACAGTGTCCAGCTGAAAATTCACAAGCCATGAATCCTGAAGCAGAC
The DNA here is from genome assembly GCF_001890085.2 of Hipposideros armiger. Lineage (NCBI taxonomy): Eukaryota > Metazoa > Chordata > Mammalia > Chiroptera > Hipposideridae > Hipposideros > Hipposideros armiger. The sequence goes on from NW_017732087.1 coordinate 640,764, forward strand.
TTCCCAAATTTTGTCATCTCTTGTTACCACCTTCATTGAAGTTCTTGCCATATTCTTATGACAACTATACTTAACTTAATTTTTTATTACCCCGAATCAGTTTACTTTTTTATTTAGCCTCATCCTAAGCAAAAATTATAAAAATCACAGATTTGATGAGCAAGTTATTTATTTGTCTAGTACACACTAAAATAAATACAGTATAGCCATGAAAATTATTAAGAAATTTAGTCCATGTTCAACCCCTGAAATCATCTCACATATCTCCAGTGGTACATGCCACATGTTGGAAACCCTGTAACAAGTGTTATTCATTCAGTCTACAAATAACTTATTGAGCAGCTATTATATGCAAGGCCCTTTTCTAGTGGGATAACTTAAATCCTAGTGGGGAAGAGCAGCATTGCATGCATGACAATTAACCAGAGCTGGGCTAAGTGCTATGAAAAAGTATAGGGTTCTACGAATGAGTATAATGAGAAGACTTCCCAGAGAGGGGAAAGAGATTTCTCAGTGGAAGGCTAGAAGTCAGGATTAACCTTCCTTTGAGGTCACATCCTAGTTGTTTATATAAAATAATCAAGGAGTAATCATTTATACATCAGCAAGGTTCACTATCCTCCATAATCTAGGGAGAAAAAAATAAGCTAAAGGAGTTAACACTGACCTGTCATGTGACAGACCCATGGCAGGGTCCTCTCCATGCATTACCTCTTTAAGCCACATTCTGAGGACTATTATCCAGTCTTCAGGTGACAAACTAGAGCCTTCCCCAAGGATGGTAAATAACGTGTCCATGGACACACAGCTCTCAAATGGCAGAGCCACGTTTGAACCCAGGTCTGCGTGACTCTGTAGCCTTTGATTTTTTTGCACTCTGCCGTGTTTTCTGCCCTTGCTGTTATTTTACCTAATAGGCCATATTTTTTTCTGGAATGTTTTGTATGTTATTACAGTGTAGCAGCAATGATGTTTTACAGAGGTCAAGAAGCAAACCACACGTTTAAAAACTTTGATTTTCAGTCTCCCATATTGGCAAGGTTGACCAGTTCTCTGTGATATTATTGAGTGCATGCCTTCTATTCTAAAATGGAACCTAGGAAATATGAACTCAATCTGAGAGTCTTGGGGCAGATGGTTGACAAAGAGCCAGAGAGTTTAAATACCATCTGTCCCACACTGCCCCCAGTAGCATTCTACAAAATGGAGAAGAGCTGGATTTTTATCTTCCTCCTTCAGCTCTTCATCCATGGTTAATCCATCTCTTTGTCCCACACTGAGTTATATTTTAATACTAAAAAACATTGCTATGAATTTGGTGAGTAGACAGCTAGCTAGCCTGAAGGATGGGATAAGATAGGATGGGATGGAAGGATGGGATGGCTGGATAGACAGGTGGACAGATGGTGAGATAGACTGATTTTTAACTTCATGGCAAATTAAATTTACAATTGTTAACACTCCAGGTATCTGTCGCTTGCCTTGTGATCCTGGTCAGAACTGTTGTTTGTGGTTTGAAAGCTGTGGGGTTTTCCAGGTTACAGCAAAATCATAAAAAGAAATGCACATTTAAAAAATAAAACATGCTACTAATTCTTTGAATGCGGAGATTGTGGTAAACAGATAGTAATTCTTAGAAGTTTTGAGTTGCCAGTTCTACTGATCCCTAGCTGAGAAATGCCAAATGCCACCAGAAAGAATGTACTAAATACAGTCCCTGTTAGAAAGAAACAAACAAGACTTCATGGTTATGCTACCCCATGTATGGTGGCCTGTCTAGGCTTGTCGTCATTGATTTCTATGAATTAAACACCCAGTAGCTGAGAAACTGACAGTGAAACTGTCCTTTGTGGCCGAGTGGTCTGTGAGCATATATCTTTAAAATGTCACTGGGTGCCTTGCCAATTGGTTACTGTGCTTGTGTTTCCCCATATTTGAGCACTATCCTTAGTGACATCAGGAAATGAGGTCCTTACCCGGCTGGCCTGAACACCAAGGCACCAGAAAGCAAGTCCTAGCCTGTGAGCGGAAACTCGTCACCCCAGGTCAGGTCAGAACACGGGTGTGGAAACCAGGGCCCTCGGCTGGACTTCGAGATTTCTTATCTCTTCTTGGATATTTTCCTATACCTTTTTTTCTCACTCTCTCAAGAACCACCCAAATGGGAAAAACTCCCAAGAAGCATTTTCTTGAGTAAGGAAATACCCAAGCTGGTACCCAGAAAAAGACCTGATCGTGGTTGAATAATGCGTACGGGGTAGTTCTAAGTAAGAAGAAGGAGGACTTTCAAATGGAATCAGTGTCGATTTCTCTCATTCTTAGTATGTGTGTATCGTACTTGAACATGAATTTGGAAAACACATTTGCTCTCATGACTTACACTGAGAAGCCGCCATCAGGCCTGGCATTTCCTGGCTGGGGCAGCACTGCAGCCCTCCAGCTGCCCGACCCCCCAAACCCATGACCCTCCAGTTTGACCCTGGGTCTGCCTGTTTTACAGTCATCTCCGCAAACTAGATTTTATCTTTGTAGTACTTTTCCTGCTATCTGCCTCATGTCCTTCCCTCCAACTTCCCAAGGTCCTCTCCCTGTTCTGAGCAGCCCTCTTTTCTGGCTCTCAGCTTCTGTTCATCCTTCCCACTCTGCCTCTTAGAATCCCCGTTCTGTGGCAACGTATCGCCCTCCTTCCCTGAACTTCTCCTCACAGTCTCCTTCTTCAGGGTGACTAAAAACCAGACTTTTTTCCATCAGTGCTCTATCCGATCCCTGAGAAGAGAATTAGGGCACTCTAATCCACGTAATCCATCTGCTGCTTAGGGGCATTATTCTGCCAAAGCCTCTCAACTTCTTTCTGCCATCCTCTCTCACTCCCTCTCCCCAGTGTCAATCAGTTGCATCACCTGTCACATTCAGAACCAGCGATTTTGTTTTTTTTAAGTAAAAAGCTACTACAGGGTTAGAAGAATGATTCCTGATGGAAGTGCTTCCCATATAGGAAGAGACAGCAGGTTGAGGTTGCTGATTGTCTTAGCTGCATCATTCACCTTATTCTCTCCCTGCCCCCAAGCCTGTACTTAAGCATGCAGTGACCTTCTGATGAACTTGTGTCCTCTGCTCACTTCTTAGGGGCACTGCATCTTAGCGGTCATTATCATCCAAATGTCCACCATTAAAAAGAAAGCTCTGCTTACAGACAGAAATAGGGGCAACTAGAGCACACATGCTTTGTGCGGCTTTGCCATCTGGGCTTTGGGTGGGCACGTCTCCATCCCCCCCCCTCCTTAGTCCCAGACCCAGTCCCATGCTACAGTTGCTTCCCTTTCCATCCCCCACAGTCCTTAAGCCGAAATCTATTCCCACGCTCCCAACCCAACATTTAGCCTCATCTCCATCTGATTGAGATGAGGGATGCCATCCAAAATGAGCTTCTCTATGCTCCTTCTTTCTACTCAAAAATCTTTATCTTCACCCTCTCTCGTCCCTCTCTGCCTCTTCTGAGGAGGATGCCTTCTCTCTCCTTACAAGGCTCAACCTGTGTTCTTGCTCCAACCCTGCACCTGCTCCCTCCCCCATCCTTCCTCCCCTTCTTATCATCCCCCCCAGAATCTCTCCTTCTGCTAGCTCTTTTATCTGTCCATCCTGGAAAGACCTCACTCCTCCTCCTGTGCCTCAGTCTTTCTCCTCCTCTTCACAGCCAAACTTTTTAACACAATAGTGTCTCTACCTGCAGCCTCCACGTCTTCACCACTTGTTCATTCCTTAAATCCTTCCAATGGTATAAATGATAGATAATATTTATTGGGCACATGCTATGAGCTAAGCACTGTATTCAGTGCCTTGAAATATGTAATTTCGTTTCAATCTCAGAATAACTTTATAGGGTACTGTTGTGCAGCTGAGAAAGCTGAGGTCTGAAGAGGGTAAGTAGCGCAGGGCACCACCGCAAATAAGTGAGGAGCAGCGGCCCTGAAGCCAGGCTTATGTGACTGCACAGTCCCCCTGGCACTCAAGCTGCCGCCTTCCAGACTGATAGAGCCCATCTCTCCATTCTCACCAGGCTTGGTGTCTCCAGCCCTGGAGTCACGACCACTCCTTCCATGAGACCCCTGTCCTTGCTGTTGGTGACAGCACACTCCTGGGTGCCTCTGCCGCTATTCCTTTACCAGCTCTTCTTCACCTCCCTCTCCCAAACCTAGATGTTCCCAAAGTGTTCTGTCTAGACAAGGTGCAGGTGACCCTCAGATGGGTCCCAGAGCCACATTTCAGTTCCCTGAGGGACTGACTCGCCACCAGCCATCTCACAGACACCTGACCTTCACCAAACCCCTCAAACCAGCTCTGCTTCGCACTTTGTCTTTTCCTATTAATGGAGCCCTCATCCCCACAGTTAACTGACTGGGTCCTTGAAGTCACCTTGGAGTCTTCCTCATCTTTCCCACACGTGCAAGTCCTATGGATTCTGTCTCCACGGGGTCTCTCAGATCATGTCCCTTTATATCACGACTTCCATCACCCCACTATGGGCTTAACAGTCACCCCGTCCAGAGCAGTAACCCGCCAGCCCATTTTTCTGTTTCCTGCCCATTCATGGACTTAGGGTAAATTAATCTTCCTATTGTCACCCCTTTTTAAAAACTTATGAAAAACGGTGTAGGACCCTTGGCCCCAAAGACCTGCTAAAGAAGCCCCAACTGTATTCTGGCCTTAGCACATACTCCTCTCCAACATGTAGCTGTATGTTAGTGAAAGCGACCTACCTTTTGGCCCCAAAACATGCCTCTGGGTTTTCTTCCTTAGACCCCATGTGCTTCTCTCATCCTGGATGCTCACCTGCCCTCTTTCATCTTCCAAAGCTAAACCTAGAAAACACATCTTCAGGGAGGAGACCTGCTGCAGTCCCCCTCCTCCAACCTCAGCGGCTCCTCAGCGTTCTGTCTGGACCTGTCGCGCAGCCCTTTTCGCAGCCACATTCTTCCTGTGCACGCAAGTTTGTCCCCCGCAGCTGCAGTGATGATGTCATGCAGAGCAGTGTTCTTCCTTAGGAGCCTGAGTCTGTGTTCCAGCCCGCCGTCCGCCAGCTCTGTGACTGAAGGCCTATCATCCTGTGGCGCTCAGTGTCTGCATCCGTCAAATGGGGAGGCCAGGATAAGATAGCACATCCATGGTGTTTAAACTGCCTAAGCGACTTCACATCCCCCTCCTCTGGGTAGGCCAGGAGTTCCCAGCCCTTCGCGCTCCCTCACGCAGTGTTATCCAGAGCAGCTTGATTTCATCATCTTTATATGTTGGACTTCTGAGATTTAGAAGGGCTTTAAAACATGGGAGTGGATGTTGTCCCAGATTCACGCGAACACTGATAGTCTTTTGCTTCTGGGTAGAACAATGACTTGGTCACTTCTGGTACTCTTACCGTGTCTTGCACAACTCACATTTGTTGGCAGAGCTTATCCCAGTAGCCCTGTGTGTGGGTCTGAGCATTCGATGTATATGATTCAGTTTAATCCCCCTAAAGATCCCAAATCTGGTCATTGGCAGAGCTTGAACTCAGAGCTGTATGACCTGTGTAGCAGGTACACTGAACTGTCACAAACAACACTAGAAAATTAGAAGGGCATAAAGACAGGGCAGCAAGGTAACAATTGGCGTGTGTGTGTTTGCACGCACGTGCACAGGTGCTTGCATACATGCCTCCCCCTCCACCCTCCTGTTCCTTTTTTTGAGCATTTAAATAGGTAGATATTCCATGTATCTGTAAAGGTCTAAACCAGCTCTGTCCAATAGAAAATATAATGTGAACCACCATGTAATTTTAAATTTTCTAGTAGCCACATTAAGAAAAGGTAAAAGGAAACAGGTAAAATGAGTTTTGATATTATATTTTATTTAGCACAATATATCCAAAGTATTACTATTTCAACATGTAATGAATATAAAAAATATGAATGATGAAATACTTAATTTTTTTTTTGTCATACTAAGTCTTCAAACTGCATTGTGTATTTTGCCCTTACAGCCCATCTCAGTTCCTACTAGCTACATTTCAAGGGCTCAGTAGCTACATGGTACTGTGCTGGACAGCGCAAGTCGAAACCATTATATAGAAGGATAAATTAAAGAAGAAATAGGGAGGGTCGGCCGAGTGGCACATTGGTTAAGAGCTGGCTTGGGACGCCAGCTCTGAGCAGCAGGGCCCCGGTTCGGATCCCACATGCGGGCCAGTGACGCTGCGCCCTCTACAGCTAAGATGGTGAACAACAGCTCGACCTGGAGCTGGGCTGCCATGAGTCACCAGCGATGGCATAGGCTGTAGTGGGGCTGCAGTGGGTTGCCATGGGCTACCGTGAGTGGCCTGCAGCCAGCGTGAGCAGCCGTCCAGTGACCGGCGACCCATCTGCCTCACCCGGGAAGAGCTCAATGATAATACCAACATGAGCCAGTGAAGCAACGTCCTCCACAACTAGACTGAAGAACAAAAGGACAGCAACTTGTCTGTTCACCTTCCCCGATTAAAAAAAAACAAAAAAATAAAAAATAAAGAAGAAACAGGCAACTTGCCATTTAGTGGGGTGGTAGGAGCAAACAAGTCAGTGCCCGTCTCCCCTAGACTCACTGATTTCTCAAACTTCTGTATCCTACATTGTCGTTTTTTCTAGTCTGGGTGGAGGCTTTACAGAAGTTGGGGCCCTGGTATGTAAAACCAAGAGACCTGAGGTGGAAGCAGCTGCTTGGCCTTTGTCCCCTGAATTAGTGGCACTTGGGAGCCAACCCGCAAGTGTGTGTATCGTCACTGGCAGATAGATCGTCCCCAGTCTGTCCTCTTTAAAAACTGCTTGCGCCTGGGAGCCTCACCATTTATTTCTGTGATCTCTCACTCCATGTGCCACTTTCAGTAACAAGAATTGCTGAGGCAAAGAACGATGCCAGTTAGCTGTATTTTTTTTTAATGTTTTTTACCACAAAGTAAAAAAGTCTTGTTGCAAAAATGCCAAATGGTATAGGAGTATAAAAAGTAAATATTGTCTTTTCTATACTCGCATCCAAAAATCTGCCTCCCAAAGATCGCCCCCTGGATATACTTCCAGATCTTCTTTATTTATTGCCAGTTCAAAAGTGTGTGTTTTTATAAGTATGTACATACATAAGCACACACGCACACACATCTGTGAATTTCTCTCAGAGATGGGCTTACGCTGTCCACTATGCTCTTCTGTGCATTGCCTTGTTCACTTTGTTTTATTGTATTGTGATTTTATGTCAATTCATAGAGATCTAACTTAATTTTTAAAGTGCTGAATAATTGTTCAGTTCATTTATTTCATCATTTTCCTTTGATGGACATTTAGGGGTTGTTTGTTTGTTTGTGGTCTTATTATAACCCATGTTGCAGTAAAATTCTTGTGCTTATTTTGTGGAACATTTGTCCAAGTATTTCTGTATGGTGAATTCCAGAAGCGAAATTACAGGGTCAGATAACACGCATATTTAAAATTCTGCTTAGCTCAACCAAATTGCCCTCCAAAAAGCTTCAAGTAAACTCTGTTTTTAACTTAAGACAGGAGATAGGATTGAGATTCTCAAAGATTAAGAAAAGTTGTCAAGAGTCAAACAAGACAAGGACTCTTTGTAAGCTTTGGCTCCCTCTTCTACCACTATTTAAAAATAATATCAAAAAGGAAATGTAAGTGAACGTGATAATTTTACCAAAGCTGTTGGTAAGCTTAGTTTGAAGCCTAAGAGACCTCTTTCAACTGTAAAATTCACTGTGGGTTTCCTTTTTATCGGTTGTATAGCGATAGGGACAAAATCAACCCCATTTTATCAACTTAAAAATAGAAAATATCTTAAGATCAAGTTCCAAGCAGTTTTTCAGACTAGTTTTTTCCAGTGCACAGACAGCATGAAGATCATTGCCTGGGCTTGGAGAGTAATAATGTATGTTGAGTTCTGATCTTCCTTCGATGCAGGATGTGGGGCATGGGCCCTCTCTTCCTTCTAGGGCTCCTCGGTCACCAGACCTCATGGATCTCTCCTTCAGACTTTTCCCGCTGCGTCTGCTCATTGGACTAACCCTGGAAGCCCTTGCATTAGCCTCTTCCTCTAAATAGGAAAAGACGCCAACTAAAAGTCTCAGTTCTACCTGGGCCATAAAGTCTCAGGTCTTTCTGGTCCCCTTTGTCAACCATTGATTTGGATAAAAAAATAAAATAAAATAAAATACTTGGGTTTGAGACAAGAAGCCATTTTTTATTATAAAACACTGGCAGAGAAAGTAGCTCTTTTATACATTGAAAGCCATTTCTTACCAGTCTAATCTTTAGTTGGTGGCAAGCTTCTAGTTATTGTCTCCTGGCTCTCATGAGTAAGAGGGCCTTCACAGCCCTACAAACTACTAACCAGTAGCAGGCCCACAGACAGTTATTTTAGCTGGAGCTGGGACCTGCGATCTGAGTTGAGTCTGGCCTTGGTAACTCCTTCAAAGCATGATGCTCTATTACATTTGTTGCTTTATAACAGTCATGAAATTTACTGGGCAAGACAATAAATATAATAAATAAGTATAAGGTATTTCAGATAAATGTAAGTTTATGAGATTTTATCGTATGCCTAAATAATTTTCCACAGAACAGTACTAAGGTGCTAAATTATGACAAATGGTAAGATATGACAAAAGACTCTATTTGGTCTTGTCCTAAAATGATAGACCATAGTGACAGTCTGTTGGTAACTCCATGTGGCCTACTGCCATGGATGGTCTGTATCTGTCTGAGACCCGTTCTCCATTGTTTTGCTCTGAGTTTCTCCCTTCTGGCCTTCCTGTGGCGGCTGGAGGAGCTTGTGTCTCGTAATACCTAGGACTTGGCTTAAATGAGAAGAACTGAGGCATTTTTCTTATAAAAATGAAAATATATTATCTAGTTTTCTTTCTTTTCCTCTCTTTATCTCTTCTCCTCTTCCCTGCCTCCAAACTTCTGTTCTCCTCTTTTGTCCGTCTTGCCCTTCTGACCTCTGTCATTCTCTCCGCTCTCTTCCTGCCAGTGTAACCATGGGAAATGCAGAGCATTCAATGTGGCGTATATACACCTCCTCTGATAATACGTGGTAGGGAGTATTGGGTTTCTGATTTATTGTTCCAGTTTTGCTGGCTAAGTTAAATTTACAGGTATTAGAATTTACTCAGGCTTAAGAGCTGTTGGCTACTTAGGGTGTGTGTGTGTGTGTGTGTGTGTGTGTGTGTGTGTGTGTAAAACCAGGAATATGGTAAATGCGTTTCAGAATCTTTTTCTTGTTTTCTTGTAAGCATTTTACAAAATCCTAATATGAGGCAGAAAGGTACGACAGGGACAGCTACAGAAATGGGAGCTGTATTTACTTGCAAATTGAAATGTTGCAAGGGACCATTCAAAATGGCAGGTTTCCAGTGGAAATTAGATTTTACTATGAGGAGAATTGAACACTGCCAGTTCTTCTCTTATCACTGGCATAGTTAGAGTTTGTTGGATCCATGTCCTTGGTCCAAAATCTGGGAGAACATCCAAAACTTTGGAAGTCCGGCATCAGGAGCCTGCCAGTTGTGTTTGTGCTATGTTGCCCAACTATTTAATTGATAATAATTTGACATTAATATTTAAATATTCAGAAGCAATGTAAAAGCCAATTGCTATGTCTGTTTTGCTGGTCAGATTCATATTGAAGTCTCCAGGTATCAGCATGCAATAAAGTTAATTTCATAGGCACTCAGTTAAGTGGTATACAGCCCTAATTTTAAATGGCACTGAACTGAATACTTAGACGTTTCTCATTTTTTCTCTAAACTGGTACCTATTTTACCGATTGCATATTAACAGCTTCCTGGTGTATTACCTCAGTGAGCCCTCAGTCAAAAATCATTACAAATATTAGTAGTTTTTAGTTTAAAATGATACCTACTGCCCCTCTTTCCGTTTCCTACTAAAAAGACAAAAACATCCAACACCAAAAATTAAGACTAGCAATGAAATAGTTTTCAAAGTTATTTGGAAGAATTCCCATTTTGCCAGAACTAGATATAAAAACCCATTGGGTGACTCATGTTTGTTATGTGCACCTGGAAATAGTTAGACAGACCTTTCTCCCCCTCCCTCATTCCCTGTTTCAGAAACACAAAGTTGATTTTAATTCAAAAAATGGGCAGCTGTTCCCTACACTTATCGAGATCTCCACAGTGTTGTTGACTCCCCTCTGCCATCAGAATTCTCTCTTTTTCTCAGATAGGAGTACAAGTACCAGAAAAACATGTGCAATAAAGGATCAGGAGTTCAGGAGGTGAGGAGAATGGGATATTTAGTAGGCACCGACAGAGACATCAAGAGAGCAATATTAGCTGAAACATGCTAGATGTTAAAATTGGTGTAAAAGCTACTCAGGGAGTATTAAATGATTACAAAATAAGTGCAAAGCAATGTCTACATTGTGTTGACTACAAATTGTCTGGGTAGATTGCCCCTCTTAGAAGAATAAGAAAACAAACTAAAAGAATAAATTCTTGTGACCTTTGAACAAATATAACTAATCAAGGCAAGTAACATTATCCAGAAGCCTAAACAACAACAAAAAAGATACAGAACTCTGAAAGTGATTAGCTAGAAAAAGCAGAAGAAAAATTTTAACAATCAGACTAACTCAAAAGAATGCTAGAAAACACCCCTCTCTAAAACAGAAACAAAAGGCCTCAAGAATTGAACATTCTGAAATGTAAAATCAACATCTGAGATGGAAAAGGAGGTGAAGGAGACGTGGAATTGTAAAGAAACCAAGTACAGTTGACACAATTAAAATCTGATAGGAGGGAGTAAAAAGTAGAATTATTACTGTAAGAAGAAGTTCTCACAGAATGCTGAGGAAAAGAACAAGATGGTAAGAAAATGATAAATATGAAGGATAAAGGATGGAAATCTGGCCTAAGAAATTGATGGTCTTAAAATGCAGGAATCAAAAACATAATTAAAGAAACATGTTTCTAAATTGAGATAAGACTTGAATATGCAGATTAAATGGTCTCGCAATATTTGGGGGGAAATCATTGAAAAAGAGATGCGGGTAGTTGGGACGCTCAGGAATGTGAGTATAGTAAACTCAATCTGGGAGTAACACATCAAGAATTGGGAGGCCACAGTATGGAAAGAATGGTAGGAGAGGGCTTGTCTATAGATCAGCTAAAGAATAACGAATTTGTTGGCTCACATCAACAGTGATTCCAGAGATACGTGTGCTCCAGGGCTGGCTTAATCTAGAAACTGCAGCTCCATTTCTCTTTTAAGATGCCATTTTCTGTGTCTTGGCATCTTCAAAGACTGTCTTTCTTCATGGCAAAGTGACTGTAGTAATTCCAGGTTTCACATTTGCACACCAGGACACTCAGACAAGGCACACATTCCTCTGTACCCGGGTTCCAAACAGGAGTGCCAGATTCATCCTTAGGACTCTTTATAACATATGCCTGCAGTTGAACCAGAGACTAAGACTAGAGAAATGGAATTAGCTGATCAGAGAGATGGTAGTCTGAAGAACATCAGGTTCTGTTAGAAGGTGAAAGGGAAAAAATGGATCCTGGGGAGGCAACCCATGGAGTCCACTACAAAGATTGACACAGTACATGCTGGAAAATGTTTGAATTGCACGGAGAAAGAAAAAAGCCTATAATGACCAAATGTATTTGAAAGCTATACAAAAAGTAAGGAAAATCAGGCTGGCCTCAGACTTCTCTTTTATTTAACTAAAGCCAGAGGAGAATAGAGAAATGCAGAGGGTGCCAAAAAAATGTATACATATTTTAAGAAAGGAAACAACTATTAAAATTGTATTAATCAATATATACCGATAACAAAAGATGAATACAAGTCACTTTTGACTTCTGCAATTATAAGAGGTGCTCAAAGTGGTTACCATCAGTGTCCAAACACTTCTGATTACAGCAAACTACTGCGTGAGCAACGTTGACCAAAGGGTTCATTTGTATACTTTTGGCACCCTTGATATATATATAGCTTTGTGGAGGAAAGTCTGTGACCCAAGAACTTTCTTCTCGGATCAGTTGTCCTAAATGCATAAAGGCAACAGAAAGGTTCACATATGCAAGGATTCCATTACTGGTTGGTTGGTTGGTTGGTTGGTTTGTATCAATTGGATTAGACATACTTGAGCTCACAGAGAGGGATATTAAAATTAACACATCCAGAATGGGAGGCCACAGTATGGAAGGACTGGTAGGATTCTCTGAGGGATTGTCTGTAGATCCAACACCCAGCTCTTCACAAAGTTCTGAGAAATGTGAAGAGACCTCACCTGTTTGTACTGGCCATGCTAATGATCCTATAGGAATGTGGTTGGCTTAGTATATTTTTCACAACAGCATCTGGATGAAGCTTAAAGAAAATAATTTCATTATGAATTAATAGTCCTTATTATGAGAATAGCCCTGTAATTGGACTTCAGAAATTTCCCTGAAGAAGCTTCAGGCGGAATGTACCATCAGATTTAAGTCTAATTAAATATGACTAAACTTATGCTTCATTTTAGCCCACTTCTGACTAGAAAGAAATGGTCTTAAAAAACACAGAGAAGAGTAGGTCAAAGTGAAAAACTAAAGATGAAGTGAGAAGGAAGGTGAATGGGATAACAAACAATTATAAAGACAGAAAATGGAGTAGCCAAATTACAGTCCTCTTAGGGGAGGCGCAAAGAGCAGAATTGACACTTAGGAGAACTGAGGAAGTGATGCAGAAAGCAAATGGGGTTAAACTTTCAGGTGGGTGATTTTTTTCCTTCCGATATTATCGTTTCTGGCATTTTCCCATTTTTCCTTTAACTCTGAGGGTTATATTAATATCAAAAGTGAAATTAAAATGTTCAACCTTAGAATTGCTTAATAAATACCAATGTATTCATACAATTTATGAGGAGTATTGAAATATGAATGTGTGTGTGCTATAATATTCCTCCCCATAAGTGAGAGTGTTAGCTCTCATGTTATTGATGCTATTGGATGTCTTCGTTTACTCATATTACTGTATCCCTTACCCATCGGTAGAATATTGACATACGTCCATGCCCACTGGTAAAAAGCCACTGTCCAGAGCACCTCACCTCAACTGAGTACCTAGATGCCCCTCCCTTTCCCAAGACCCCCAGGGCCTCCCTAGGATCCAAAAAGGTTTACCAGCTGGCATACCAAGGTTGTCCAGAAACCTGCTCCTGCCCTTCTATGTTGAAAAAAAAATTTTTTTTTAACATTATCTCAGGCTATGGAGATACATTCCTAGGAATATATATTTGCAGTAATTCCTATATTCTCTATAAGTCCCCTGAAGTCATCCTATGCTTCAGACAGTCATTTCTTCTAGCTATCATTTGAACAATTACTGATCTAGGGCAATTCATTCTACTTTTTATATCAAAGACCTCTACCAATCCCTAACTGGCTGCTGATCTTTACCTTATTTTCTGGATCTAAACGCTTCTGGAAATAGGGTAAAACTATGAATTTAACATCAAGCTCTGAAATGCTTCCTTGGTTTTGCTTGTTTGTTGTTATTTATTTGTTTGGATTTTTGAGGTAAGGTTAGCATTATAACTCACCACGGTTAGCCATCTTGGCACAGGAATGTTCACCCGAAGTTGTACCTAGAACTGCCCCTAAATATATCTATACCCTAATCCCTATGAATTCGTTTTATTATAATGGCAAAAGGGATTTTGCTGATATAATTAAGGTTATGAACCGTAAAATGGGGAGATTATTCTGGATTATCTGGGTGGGTCTGAGTCACATGAGCCCCTTAAAAGTGAGCACTTTCTCAGGCTAGAGGCAAAAGAGATGGGGCAAAAGGACAAGTCACAGAGATTCCAAATGTGAGAAGGATTCAGCCTTCTGTTGTTGCCTCCGAGATGTTGGGGCCACCTTTAGAACCAGAGACAGTCCTCTAGGAGCTAAGGACAGCCCTCAGCTGACAGCCAGCAAGAAAACTGGAATCTCAGTATAACAGTCACATGCAACTGAATTCAGCCAACAACCTAAATGAGATGGGGAGCATATTCATCCCCAACACCTCCAGAATGAATCTCAGCCCTACCAACACCTTGATTTCAGCTTTGTAAGACTATAAACAGAGAACCAGCTTAGCCAAGCCATACCTGGACTTGTGATCTACAGAACTAGGAGATGAATCATAGGTGTTGTTTTAACCCACTAAATTTAAGGTAATTTGTTACAGCAGCAATAGAAAATCAACACACCAACATCAAATAATGGCAACACAACAATAAAAAGACCTCAACAGGACACAGTGGGATAAACAGTAAACATTGCACAACACACAATTCATAATGGCTGTTGAAGTGCTCTCTGGCTAAGAATGTCTGCACAGAGAGGAGCACCAGTTCCCAAGGCCAAAAGGACCCAGTGGGAGCCTGTAGTCAGCACTCAGCTAGGAGTATACAAAGGATTGGGTGTGTAGGGGCGAGAACACAAATATGTATGTACATGTATCTCATTTTTTATTAAAAAAGAAATTTAGAGACGAACCATTTTGACTAAGTGGTGTAGTGCAGTGCTGTGATTAAAAGAGGGTGGGTATAGTCATAGTTCTTATTTATTTACTTAAAGGTTAATGTTGTGTATAGTAACAAATTGGTGAGAACAAGAAATTATGCAAAGGGGAGATTGTTTTGACAGTGGGGACATGCTGACCCATTTCTATTTTATTTCTTCTGGTATAACTGTAAAATTTTGACAAGCTTTTCAAGATGTGTTAGCACAAGTTCGGGGTGTTATTTTATGTCTCTTAAGTTCTGAAGGCTACTTACATAAGGCTTCAACCCAACTTGAAGGTACAATAAACTGCTTTGTGATATGAATTACACTGGTGATATGGAAGTTTGCTAATATACACTGTAATTCCAAAGATAGTAGTGTATAAGGATTGACACTCTGGAGCCAGACTGCCTGGGTTTAAATCCAGCTTTTCAAACTTGCTAGCTGTGTAGTCTTGGGCCACTTACTTAACCCCTGCTGTGCCTCAGTTTCCTTTTCTGTGAAAATAGATAATGACTACCTCTTTCATAGTTTATTATAAGAATGTAGTGTAAAATGCTCGTAATACCACCTAGCACATCAATTGACAGCAATAAATATTAGCTATCATTGTTATTGTTATGCTTTTAAAAATGACCCTGGCGAGGTCAGATTAATGACCTTTCCAAGTAGTCCTTTAACAAAGATAATGAGGATTGTGTTTTAAAGGACATGATCCTCTACTTGGCAAAGACTGAGTCATCAAATACATATTGAATTGGGCATTCTATGTCTGTCATCCACAAATTCAGTGAGGCCTTTTTAAAAACCATTTGTATTTACAGCCAGTACCATTTATTGAGATGGTGAATTCTATAAGATTAGTTTCCTCCGTATGAAGAAATTTCTTTCTTGACCTAAACTTACCTCTCCCAAATATTAGCGATTGACCCCTTGATTTGATATTCAGGATTGGCGAACACAGCCAAGTTTCCTCTTACTGATTTTATAGACTTCACCCTTTCCCCCCTCTTGGGTTTTGTCTTTCTAAACTAAAAAGTTCTCATTCTTCAGTATGTCAGTTGATTGATGTCAAGAACTGTGAAGGATCTGAGATTTTATCCTACTTGCAAGCTACCAAATTAGCCTGCCACAGTTTCATGGATGCTGGCAGAAGACACAAGACTCCTAGGTTACAGAGAAAAGATCACTTACTACTCACAGTAATAGTGGTAGCTAGAGTGTCCGCATTTGCTCCATTACCCAGATCCCCAGTTCCCATAGGAAAATGAGAAGACAGGTGACACCTATGTATACAACAACTGTGTTACAGAAAGCAAACCCCAAGCTTAGGGAACCTGACTCTTTTGTAATAAGCAGTATGTCTGCCTGACCTTTGCCCCAGCAGGAGACATGATTATGTTGAAGAGACACAAACCTTCTCTAGAGAGAGACACCATCTCTATCACCCAAGGCTCTTCACTTGAAAATCTAGTCCAGGACAAAAGCTGTCAGTGCTTCAACTCACAGCATGTGCGGAAACACAAAGTACCCATGCAAAATTGTAACAGCTGTCCCCTGCATCCCTTCCATCACTGTTCCTTCCTCTTGTTTCATCATACACATACCAGAGTTTGTGGCCAGACCTGCAGTATTTAGATGATTATAAGTTAATGCTTTTATGTCTTGTCACAGAACATAAACTCCACAGCGCAGGGACACTTACTTTGTTTACTTGGATATCCCAGGGGCCTAGAACTGTATCTGGCACATAGTCTGCATTCAGTAAATATTTTTTGAATGAGTAAAGGAATGTCCTATGTCCTTTTTATTGGGATCCATAAGTGTATGGGCTTTGCCATATAGATGCAGCAATTACATCAGTACCTTCAAGAGGCTGCCCATGGTGATTCCTGTAGTCCCCTGCCTGAAACATTCCCCAGCGACACCCCGCCCCAATTCACCTCCTGGCTGTTCCATCTCATCCTTCAAATTTCGTCTTCAGTGTATTTCCTCAGAGAGGCCTTCTCTAACCCAGAATAAAATCAGAACTCTCTTGTATCCACTGCAGTAACACCTCGTGCTTTTCCTTCATAGCACTTAACCACAGTTCGCGATTACATATTTATTACTGTCATGTTTTCTGTTTTAAAACCTGTTTGTGCCATGACTCATGACGCTGTGGACCATCACCACTGTATAACTAATATCTAACAGAGCGTGGCAGAAGTGGTCACTGAGTGAATAAGTAATGAATGAATGAGTATGATGCAGCCTGTAGCTCAGAGCCCATCGTTCTCTGTAGCTTTGGCAGTAAACGGGCCAAATGCATTATATGGCCCTTGCCCGCCTCAAAACAGTTTTGCCATATTTCTCCCTATTCGCACCATCTCAAAAGTTTTCCTTCAGTGAAGGTTAGTTATTGTTTTTTTAAATTTTATATTCCCACAAAGCCCTTAATTTAAAATTTAGAGATGTTACATCATTTTACTAATAGAAATGATGTAAACGTATTAAATAGATACTGATCCTAGCATTATTCCTATGGGTAATTCTACTGTTTACACTTATATATTTAATACACTTGCATCATAAGGAAATGAAAATTACTGAGACCAAGAACTCCTCTGGTTTTTTCAAATATTCTGTTTCAAATATTCTTAATAACTAGGTGGTTATTATTCTGCGTGCTGTGGGAGATAGCAAAGAAGTGAAAGACCACTTCTTACTTCTCACCACGGTCTGTGGCCAGGACCTCAAGGAGGTTATAACCTACATAAGCAAATAAGAAAAATGGACGTGAAGTGAGCACGTATTAATTCGCAAGTGGTATTAGACTCTGCATATGGAAGTGCTAAGCTATGTGGTACAGCGTTAAATACTACAAGCACTTAGAAAAATTCAGTATTACTCTGAACTAGACTAGAATAATAGAGAACCAGGAAGTTAGTCCTGAGCTGGATCTTGGAGCTATTTGATTGTGTCTTTAACAAGAGCTTCTTTAGGAAAGCCATGGAAATAGCAGTGTATTCTTGGAAAAGCAAGACCTGGCTGAAGGTATAAATTGGGAACTACTATCTTTAATGCACAATCACTGTTGGACTATGAGAACTGCACACAGTCTTTATGACTTTTTTTCCATTCAGTTTAACAGTGTATAGTGATGAAGCCACACCTTTGGGCAAATACAGCTGGGATAAGGGAGGCCAAAAAGATGGAGTCCTTCTAAGGAGTATCCTTGAAGTCAATAAACTCGGAAGAAAAGACTTGGAAGTTCATCCAATGTACCCATAAATTCCAGCTATTACCAGAGATGAAAGAGGCGTGAGGAACAATAGAAAGGAGTGTTCCCCAGTCCTCTCCAACGGCCTGTTTACAGTAGGGGAGGAGCAGCTGGGCTGCCCAGATGGCAGAGCCAAAGTTAAGATGAAGCTTCCTTGCCCTAAGACCTCTCTCTTTAGGAAATCCTGTTTGTGATGGTGGCTTCACTGCAAAGTAATCAGGAGCCCTCCCTGTGTTGTAAAAGCACACTTCTGGATTGAACTACGTACGGTTCCTAATGAGTTTGAAATCTTATTATCATGTGCAGCCAGCAAGATAGAAACTGCCTATCAGGTGAGCTTGGGGTCAGACCTTATTTTGCAAGCCTGTACTTATCTTTCTCATGCCATTGAGATGCTGGTAACACAGTAACTTAAAAAACAAGATAAGCCTCATCTTTTTTCCTGTATGGGTATGTTAGGGAGCGATGGTTTTGATGGCCTTTTAAAAGCAGGAAAGGGCAAAGCCCTGTGATGCCATAGCTTTGGCATTGCATTACTGCATGAAGAGAATTATCTCAAAAGCCTAGGAAATAAAGCGTAAGACCGATGCGAGCTGGGTGAAAACACCATGGAATCCAAACCTAATTAACCAGAAGGTTTCTCCCCAAAGAGATCCCCTTTTTCACATCCACCCTTGGGGTCTGCACTTTCCTCCTCTTTTCCTTCGGCCACTCAAGTGCTTTTGGATATGGGGTTGGACGAGTTGCTTACCACGCCAGAAGGCCTCATGAAATGGGATTTGTCTTCCCTCGCAGACAGGTGGTCAGGCTATTACAGAGAGGGCTCTGCCTGGCTGCTGGCCTCTTTGGTTACACAGCACTGTGACGGCACAGCGCCAGGCCACATCTCTGACCCTGTGGCCTCACAATCTGGAGGCCCACATTGGCAGCCCCGGGCGGTGACAGCTTCGGTCAGTTGGTGTGGCGTTCCACTGGCAGACAAAGGGGAGCGTGCTGCTCTGTGTCACTTGTGTGTGAGAAGAAGAAGAAACCTCTGGTACTGCATGGTTGCGAAACCAGAATATGGCTGCTCCAATCATTAGAGTACTGGCTTTCCTCCCTGTTTTTCAGGGTGGACCAGGCCTCAGGAAAGGAATTTTGGCTTTCTCAGACTGTACACATGACTTCATATGTCCTTCTGCACTTATTATATGCACCAGGAGCTGATTTCACAAGCCTTTTTCCTGTGAGACTAGATTAGTCACTAGGGTTAATTATTCAGTAGTTAAAGGAAATATGATGATGAAGGAAAAAATAGACTTCTGGAAGCCAGGGAATAGAGGGTCTCAGAACATCACATTGCTCCATGAAGAGAGTACACAACCATTTGATTACAGTCTTTGGACACAAGGAAATTATCATGATTTGAATTCTCTACACATCAAAAGTACTCTCTTCTTAGCTATGGCCTCCGGCTCCTATCTCTCCTCCCAGAGAAAATGCAATTGGAACCCAGTAAAGAAGGCCCCTAGGTCTTCTGCGCTGTTGCCTTCAGGAGGTTCTCCAAAGTCTCTACTTGTGAGGTGATGAAATTACCATTTTCAGAAAGAGAAAGAAGGTGGGTCAGGATTCACCAAAGCTGGCTCAAAAAACCTTTGGGTTTTGAACGCTGCGTCTCTGACTACTACACAGACAGCATTGATAGAAAAAAAATTTGGACCTAATTTACTGCTTTTGCCTTTCATTCTCCCCCCGAGGGCCCATGTGAATAGCAAGTTTGGACTTGTTTCCTGAGGACTCTGTGGGCCCATTTCTTTTCTTTCATCATCTTTACTAATGCTGATATGACAATTCCGCAGGGAAGAAACAAATGGTACACTTGGATGACCTCTGCAACACACAAAGATCTTTCCTCTTATCCCTGATTCTGCAGTGATTTTATGTATTTAAAAAAAAGGGGGGGGGATACAGTCCTATAAGAAAAAATCTCATTCTTATCCTATTTGTGATGTTTTGAACTGGGTGGAGACACAATTAGTGATAAAGCACACGGATCGTAAAGTAGTGGTTGACCTGCTTTACAGAACCCAAATTGTAAAGCGCCCTTGAAAAGTACTCAAAAATTCCAGCTATTACCAATGATAAAAAGGAAGTGAATTGACTCATCAGCTCTGCCTCTTCTGTGTTACCCTTTAGGGTAAATGTCACCTGCTGCTGAGAGGCCTTTCCTGACCGCTCCATTATTATTCTTCATCAGAGCATCTTATTTTTTTCATAGCACTCACCCCCCCCCCTTATTTAATGATTGTTTTCCTTTCTCCTTACCTCAAGTGGGAGCCCTACAAGGTCAGGGACCACGTTAGTCCTATCATTTCTGCACTCTGCACAGTGAAGAGTGTGGCACAGAACCCCCAAATATGCTGGAAGAATTAATGAAGGAACTACCGAAGTGCTATGTGGCAAATTTGTTCTGTGTTTTTAGTAGACTCACAGTTCCTTGAGATCACCTCATTTCTTAGATTCAGCTAAGGAATGTAACTTGGTCTCAACATCAAACTTACCAGGGTGGTTTCCATTCATTAGTTTTTCTTAAAAAAAAAACAAAACAAAAAAACTGGAATTTTTGTTCAGACTCTCAAGTCCACTAACAACAGTTCCTTAGTCATATCTGAAGGATGTAATATAATGAAGTGGTTTTCAGAACTGGCTTTGGGGCATCTAACTCTGCCCCTGTCACGTCTTAGGGTGGGGTGACTCATTATTAACCCCCTCTCAGCTTCAACTTGCTCACCTGTAAAATGAGGATATTAATATAGATCTCCCACCCAGTGCTCATCGGAGGTTAAATAAACCGGCACATGGAAAGCATGGAGCTTTGTGTTTATTTGCATTGCATAGGCTCAGTGAAACTTAGCCACTGTTATTGTTCGTATTGTTCAAGTGCCTTGGTGTATCATTTTTCTAGAACAGGATATGGGGGGGGGGGCTTCTTGTCAGAGATAACATCGGACATTAGAAGAATTCGGTGTCAAAAGGCCTAGGACCTGGAATGCTGAGATTCTAGGCAGAACCTTATGCCTCGGGCACAAATTCTGAGCTGAGGTCACAGTCGTCTGGGCAGTATGGCCGAATGACTCAATACTTAAGTAATGACTAATCATCGCAGGACTCCTTATGTCTCTTCCCCTCCACCCCACCACAGTCACCACAACAGCTAGAACTGATCCTGGAGTCTGGGGAGAGGCGAAGCATACAGTGAGTTTCAGTAAAGCCATCTACTAAGATGAGAGAAACGAGGCAGGGCACTCTGGGGAGAGGGGGGTCACTAAATCCTTGACAGGGAGGAATGTGGGGGTCCCCGTTTTGTTTTCTTTAGCACCTTACAAAATCAGGAGTGCAGCCCCCAATGTGTGTTGACTCGCATAGAGTCTTCTTCTGAACCACAGGAAGAAGTGCCTCACACCAGCTCATAGGGAAACTCCAAACAGTCAGCAGGAAGAAACTCAATCACAGATGAAAATGATTTTGTCTCACCATTCTTCTGTGCAGTTTTCTCGGGGGAAACAGGAGACATTTGGCTATGAGACATTAATTGAACAGAATGTACTTTAACTGTTCCCTTTCATATCTGGGGTTGTGTGGCTGGCTCACTGGTTTCAATCAAGAAAAGAGCAATGACTTATGCATTTAATGATCTTACTGGACATAACTGCCTTTCATACAGATTTGTAAGGCAGATGCTCCCCTCTCCCGTCTCAGTTGGCTTTATTTTAAAAACAGTATGCATTGTGTTTCTTTCATTTAACTAAGTGATAGATGTGATTGTAGATTCTTTTTTTAAATATGAATAAAGAGTATAAGATAAGCTTAGAGCATGTGTTGCACCAGAAAGTAAGAAAATGCTAAAAATATAATGGAACATATCAGAAGGGCACAGAATTTAGCTTGAAGGGGCCACTGGACAAATCTGAGAGACTTTGAGCATCAAAATACATAATTATAGTAATGGATTATAACCTATTGAATAAAATAAAAATCCATGAGTCCATACTGATATAAATAGATAAATAGGAGAGAAGAGAAAGCACTTTCTTCCAGTAGAATGCCAATAAATATACAGGTAATGACAGAATTAGAAAATCATCAATGAATGCTAAAACTTTTTGAATGAACATTTGATAAAGTGTAGAAGATTTATATAATCTCAAAATAGCTCTCATAAGATACTTGTTCTTTTTTTAAAAAAAGGGGGGAGTAAAGAGAAATAAAAATAAACCATAAGCCAGTGACCAAGAGAGGACCATTATTAATGGTTTAACTAGTGCCTTGACTGTAATTTCTATGCATTATAATGTTTTGATTTTCTTATAAAAATGATGCCTTTTTGTAACCTGCTTTTCTCATATAAAAATATATTATGGTCTTATTTATTTGTATTTCAATATTCCCTGGCACATAGTAGGCATGTAGTAAATATTTATTGAATGAGTGGAATTTGCAAGAATTTTTAAAGCAAGATTGAGATGCACATTCTTGAAACTAAAGTTTTCTGCATTCCCATGACTATTTCCTTAGGATTCATTCCTGGAAGAGGAATAGTGAGGTAAAGAATCTTTAAAACCCTGAGACCTTTGCTACATGGAACTAAATTGCCCTCTAGAAAAATTTTTCTACTTTATTTCCCACCAGTGGTATATTAAACACATGCCTTTTACTATAGTTTTAAGGAGGAAGATGGAGATGGATGTGTGTGAAACACCCAGAGTAGGACCTGACAGTCATCAGTCAGAAAATAACAGTCATTCCAGTCCTCTTCTCTCTGTGTGTAGGTTAGCTTTTGTCAGGACCAAAAAGTGGAGATCATGAACAGTTTTCCAAAGCCTTGTCTTCTGATGGCGTTTCGGTTAATGCAGAAAGCTCCAGGTGGGGACAGAGTCTGATTTTAGTTGAGCCAGTCATATACCATACTCTTTTGGAAAGCCCTATCACCTGCCCTAGGCCTGGAGCCTGCTATGTCAAGGTCAATGATGAAGAGGAAAACCTGGTTCCTGGTTGTGATGGGCTAGCATTGAGCACCACTGTTATCAACACAGGACCTCCAAGAGGGCCTCCTTCCTTTGGTCTTGGATGCTGGGTACTGAACACACTTGAACCAGCACCCAGTGCTATTCTCAGAGGTTGACAGGGCAAGATGCAGGATAGGTCCACACTCCACAGGTAGCTGAGCACTTTGCCTTCTTATTCTGCCTGGTGCCCATGGCAACCCTGACCGGCTGACTTAAGCCTCCAGCTCGTTAGAGCAGGCGGGTATTAGCTCCTGATCCGTACAGTATACAGATTATTAGGAGAATCAAGAAGAGAATATTCAGAGATGTACCTTTGCATTCAAAAGATGAAAAATCGGTAAATTACACTATGATTTGGATTTACTTATATTTTCCCCTTTGGCTTCCACTGGCTCATATGTTCTCAAGTGATGACAGTTGGGCTGATTGAGAGCCGTTAGTCAAATCCAGTAATAGTATTAATCTGTGGTTGGAAATGACTGTTACAGTGAGTGCCAGGCTATTCAGTTGTGGTTTTTCTTCCAGCTTCCAATCATGCCAGGCTTCCAGCGGGAGGAATAGAGGCTGTGGTAAAGGAAACCGTTGATAAACGAAAGAAACCAGAAACTGTCACTACCCATAACAACGAAACAACAACAACAGAAAAAAAAAATTACAGAAAAGGAAGAGTGACAAAGGAAATTATACAAAGCGGTTTAAGCCTGCACAGTCTGATGTGATCGTTAGGGATGAGGCTAGTATGGTGGTGCCTCAGGCACTGACTGCAATTTTCCAGTGAGAACAGGAAGGATTTAAGTACCAAACCTGGCTCTCCAGTAATACTGCTGAGCAAGAAAACTTTTCCTAAGGGAAGAGAATGACTGAAGTTTCAATGAAGCTATTTTTGTCAGCATCCTGACATGCTCCTCAGACCACTAATACACATAGGAAGCTGAGGGTCTGGTCACCAAATTATGTCAAAAGAGTTTGCCCCATAATCCTCTTTACTGAATTTTCCAGAACAAACGCTCAGTAATGTTGCTGCCATTCATCAGTTATCAAGAAACGCATGTTGTAACTGAGAAGTGGTTAGCAATCAAGGTCTCCAATTTGCTGTTTTTATTTCAAGAACTTCAGACGGGCACAGCTTTCCTTGTGTGTTCACCAAAGTTCTGAGATATTTGTGTTATACTTTCAAAAGAAAAAAAAACTTCTAAGTAAATCTGTATTTGGTGAACTGAAAAATTACATGGATCTATAAAGGAACAAAGGACATAAGTTCCAGAGTCACATCAAGGAGAGTCTGAGCACAGCACACCTATTGCATTTCACTACTCCCCAGCAAGAAAGTAGCTATTTTAATCAGCTATTCTGCCATATTTCAGTGTTTCTAAGATTTGATTATTTGATTATTTCTAGAATCAGGAGGTAAATTACAATCAATCGGTAGCATCATAGATTGGATGAAATACAGTGGTTCTGCTTAAAAAGCAATAGTTAATAAATTTATGCATATCATTGTTAAGTCTAGGGGTCATTAAGACATTTTCAAGCACTGGCAGAGAAAACATTTAATTTGTGGACATTATTTATTATGATTTAGTATATAAGTGATGTTCCTTGGGGCATTCAGGGAATAGACTACAGAAACTGAGGCTCAGAGTTAGCATAGGCCTCGCGGGTCACAGCCAGTGGATGGCAGAGTGGGCCTGGGGTCTGTGCCCAGCCTGGAGGGTCTACACAGGGTGTGTTGTCCTGCCGCCTGTCAGAGCCCACACCTTACAAAACAGGACTCAGTGAGACAAACCCCACATTTGCTCTGAAGCGTCCTTCTATCTGGGCACTGGCAGAACTCCCATACAAGTGGGGAAAGGTACCAGGAAAGTTCAGCCTCAAATGTGTGGATCAGTTAAACATGAGACAGTACAACATTGTTCCGTGATGGGCCATGGCCGTGTTACTCAGCTGCTCCAGGTTCAGCCCTCAGACTCTTCCCTGGTATCAAGGCCTTTCTGCTTTCAGGTGCCAGGTTCATCTTTTGAAATAAACCATTTATTTTTTTTAAAATACTACTAATGCTAATAAAATAATAACACCAAAGATATACTAAATATATTTTGCTAAATTCAGGAAGAAGAGAGGTTCAGTCACCATATAAAATTTAGATGTCTTTTAGACTTCTTAGCCTGCCAAACCAAAGTAATCTAAAGTATGTATAAGTTATGTGCTAAAGCTATAAAATCTGCAAGTGTGTTTTATGAGCAAAGCATACAATGTGTATTACTATCAAATTATACCAGCATATTATTTGAAATACATTAAATACTTTCACCCATCATGCTTTGTAAGCTTTAAAGGGCTCTAGATTAATTAGCTGAGATGAACATATTACAAACTTTCAAATGGTCTAATTTATTTTGAGCCCCATTTTTTGTCTACTTTCCCAAAAGAAAAATCACCCAGTGTGTATACCATTAGATATACCGTTTATCGGCCCTTTGTAACCTAGTAGATATTAGACTTTTACAACTTGATGTTCGATCTTGACTTAACCTCTCTAAGCCTCTAAACTTCAGTTCCTCCTTTTAAAATAAGGAAAATGGTATTTACCTAACAGGATGTTGTCCGAATTAAATGATAGGATACATATGGAATAAAGCAGCCCCCACCTATAGGAGATGCTTGGTAAATTGCATCTGTTATCATTAATAGAAACATTTATTTGTCTAATGTCTAAAATCTAACCAGAGTAATTTCTGAATCCTGAAGCAGTTTTTGAATAAAATGTTCAGTTGCCATTGAAATCTTCAATTTAGTTAAGAAATATGTGAAACGTCATGTAGCCTGACAGCCCCCTGTGGCCACATAGTCTTTAGTATGTAAGAAATACTTGCCAAAGCTTTTCTTTAATTTCTATATATTCATCTTTCTCTAAGACCATAAGTTTATAGAGGTGGCAGCGCATGACTGGATTTTTATTTTTCATTTTTAACACTTTTTATTGAATTTTTCATCTTAAAAGTAATATGTTAGCAACATTTTAGAAAGTTTGATTTAGGAAAATACAAGAAGCAAAAAAAAAAAAAAAAGGATGAAAATTACCTGTAACCTTATAGATACAGAACAACATATATCTTAACATTTTCTTTATATCTTTTTTTGGGTCTTTTTGATATAGATTTTTATTTTTATATAATATTACTATAATTTATATTATATAAGCACATATTTAGTATATGTTTCATCTTTTTAATGTATATTTTTACCAAATGTAGTTATTACTTGTACATGTTTTTTTACCGAATGTTTCTGTGACTGACATAAAACCTTTTGCTCATGATGTTCTTCCCTTATAGTTGTAAAGCCAAATACATGGCAGATAGAGCTGTACCTCTCTAGAGAATGTGTAATGCAAACAGATCATAAATAGAATCACATGCCTTCAACCTCCTGATTCTTACAAATTTGTTTCATAAATAAATGAAGTACTTTATACTTGAGGCCAAAGATAGACCTTAATATTGGATTCGTAACATACATTTTTAAAATGTGTTCTGGTAGATTGCACTTAAACATATGATAGATTGCACTTCAGTTTATGGTAGATTGCATTTATATATGTGATAAAACAATATCAATAAAAAATCATGGTTAACAATAGTGATTCCAGCTCCTATACTTACCACATACATAACTTTGTCTGTTTAAGTTACAAAACTCTTCTGAGCCCCAGCTTCCTCATCTCTAAAATGAAAAAAGTAATGCCTATTTTTCAGGGTTGTTTGTAAGGATTAGAAAAAATATATCTTACCTATAGTTCTTATACTATTTCATTAAGTAAAATTATCTGGCTATGTTGGAAAATGAGAAGTAGAAATTCACAGACGTATTACCAGTGGTAAATAAGCATAAAAATGAAAGTACTCAAACTCACCACTAATCAGAGAAATACACATTCTGACAACAATTTATTAATGCATTCACAGAGAGGAAGTGTATTTCATTTACTACTGTATTCTTAGCATCCAGAACAGCAACTGACACTCAGTAAATATTCTCTGAAGGAAGGAATGAATGAATGAACGAAATATGTATCAAGCCTCAAGCAAGTCATTTAATCTCTCAGGACCTCAGTTTCTTCATCAGTAAAAGGAAAAGACCATATTTCAAGCTCAGTGGAAGGGGGAGAGGGTTGCTCTAACTAATTAGTTATACTGCCATAGGTACTGAATAAGGAAACACATTTTCCCCCATACTTGTCCTCTTCCTGACTACATCACCTTTCAAGTTTTCTGAGCCAGTGATCTTTGTAAATAGCACAGCAGAATATCGTTGGTAAATTAAATTCAGAGATTTGGTACAGAGATAGGGCCAAAATAACATCATTGAACTTTTTTTTTTTTTTTTTTTTTTTTTGCATATTTAGCCATAAGGAACCATGGAAAAGAAACCTGCGTGGGTAGGGAGTGATAGAAGGTAATTAAGCAAAAATGAATCACTTTGGAATGAGGGAGTATTCGTTGTATTTGCTACCTGATTGATGACATTACCTTTACTGAGCAGCTAATTTAACTTCTCAGCAGTTCTGCTTCATCACGTAGTTGATTATTTTTGTAGCACGCCTGTGGTATAGAGTGGTACAGAAGCTGTGATACCTGTTCTTTAACAGATGAGCAGAGGTTGCCTGCCTGCCTGCCTGCCTGCACTCAGTGATGTGTTAATCAGTTACAGAGCCAGCATGAGCCTGATCTTCTGTCCCCTGGTTTATCCTCCTTTCCATTACACGTGGCTAAGTGCTTCTGTCTTGTTCTAAGGCAGCCTTTCCGGGGGACACAGCCTTCCCCTGTTCTAGAAATAGCATTGTTACCTGACAGGCTGACGTGCCAGGATGACAGTTTTCATGTGTTTTCGGGAGCTAGCATTTAATCATTTTTTTTCCCAAGAGGAAGTAGCAGTAAATGGTGCACCAAAAATAACGCCTTAACAGCTAAATTCTGCTTAGTAGGTAGTTTCCCAAGGATGATCCAATGCAATGAGTCATCACCCTGAGTGCTTATTAGCACATTATTTCTCTTTTTTACTAACCCCCAGTGCTTTTGGGTACATGTTTTTTAACCTTTAGAGCCTTTCTGGGAGGTTCACAGTCTTCACACTATGCATATAAACCATCCCCCACAAGTCCCTTTTTTCCTTCTGCTCCTACTTTTCAAATGTAAGATAACCCATGATTTAAAAGAACAGCCAGGATTCTGACCCCAGACAGAAGAGTGACCGTTACTCCATTTGGTAGCAGCTCCATCTCATTCTCAGTAAAAATTAAAAATGTAGACTAATGTAAACAAATGTGTGGGACCTATACTGTTAAGAAAACTATAAAACCTGAGCGAGAGGTATAAAAGACTTACATAGATGTAGAGAATGTTTGACTATTAGAAAGATACTTCATTTTTCTGAATGGGAAAATTGAATATTGAAAGGATATAAGATTTTTGCAAATTAATTTATAGGTTTATGCAACTACCATCAGAAACCCAGTGGGATTTTCTAAAATGCATTTGGGAAGAGTTAAATTGGCGAAAATAGCCAAGAATTTTTTGCTTAAAAAGAAAAAGTTATAAAGGGAAACTCTACCACCAAGCACTAAAATGCATTATGCAGCTACAGTAATAAAAACAAATTGGTTCCAGCAGAAGAAATGACAGGCATTAATGAAACAGAGTAGAGAGCCCAGAATAAGGCCCCAGTTTAGGAAGTGATGTAATTTATCATAAATCACAAATCCTGGAGGACAGAATGGCTTGTTCCACACATGACGTAGGGTGACTGGTCAGCTTGTTGGGAGGTAAAAATGGTAATCTGATTAGATTCTCTATTCCTTACCACGAAGCAAATAACAGATGGTTTAAAGAGTTAAATATTAAAAATGAAACCATAAAAGGATAAAGAAACTGTGGAAAATATTGATGACCCGAGACTGGAAATAGACTTTCAAAGCATTAAAAAGTCACAAAGAAAAATCTGAATATATTTGATTATATAAAAAATGAAAACTTTTTCATCAAAAAATTAAAATAACGCAAAATTAAAAAGCATATGGTAATCTTGGAGAAAATGTTTGCAGTGAATATGACAAAGGCATCATTTCCTTAATGAATAAAGAGCTCTTAAAATTAATTGGGAAACCACTAGCACACCCCAGTGTAGTCTTCTACTTTCCTATCCCATTATGTATTTGTCAGAGTGCTAAATGGGTTTCATAAAGAGAACACAGTTCAGATGACACAAGAGAGTGAAAAAATTATTTTCCATTCACATATTCTTTGTTCAAAGGCAGTTTAAGGAAAGTACACATTATGCTATAAATACTTCAGGACAGTTTGTCCACATTGTCACTTCCATTTCCTAAAATGAAACCCTCATTGGCCCACAGGGAGAAAAAAGGCTGGCTTTGTTAACCAGCTTTATTTCAACAAGCACATCCATATGGTAAGAACTTCCTCTGATGAGTCATCCACAGTTGTCAAACACTAACTTTCCTTTGTTTGACCCATACCGAAATAAGGTCTGTGGAAGCAAAAAACGCAAGAGTCTGAATCATTTAATTGTGTTTTTTACATATCTGAGTTTGCATCCGTTACAAACCCAGTGTGTTCACCATGAAAAAATTACATTCTTCAAATATCACTGAAAATAAAAAAATCCCATTCAGATGGGTCTGTTCTGTGTAGATAGTCTGTGAAATTTCTAAGGAATGTTGTGGGCTTTGCTTCCTGTGCTAAATTGTTGAGTTATCACACATTATTGGATTCCACCCAAAATGTGCTGGATAGGAATATTATATTCATACAGGATACCAGTTGTCTTTACCATTCAGAAAGGGGAGAAAAAGTTAAAGGTTACCACTGCTTCTTGTCATAGGATATAAACTCTTAAGAGGGTAGGTGGAAATGTGTGTGCAAATAATTTTTTTAAAATGTGTCCTCGATTCTTTATAGAGGCTTGAGTCATATTCAGTCACAGCTTTGTTATGACTGCTAACCACTTTCTGTTTCTTTGTTCTTGTTCAACTAAGGACTATCCAGCCAGGATTCAGACCCTGCTCTGGGGTATGGTGCCACCCTTAGTTTGTTTGAAAGAGACGAGTTATGTAGAGATACCATCTTATCCATTTGTATATGAAAGAGAGAAAAGAATTGAAGTGATAGTGTGTGATTCCTTTTCTTCTATTTACTTTTCTCCATTTTCCAAATGTCTACATGCATGCATATATATATATATATATACATAATCAGCAAAATATTCTTAAAGTACCCACCCACCGTTAAAAATATAAATGCAATAAATAAGCCTTATAAAAACTTAAGCTGGCTTTCAGGTCAGTAAGGTTTTATCCTGAGAAAACAAATGTTAACTTTGGTTGATTGATTACTGCACTAATTTCTCAATACAGAGTCATATGGAGATAACATCACCGACATTCAAGGGCCAGCCCATATTTGTATGCTAAGCAGATTTTTTTTAAGGAAAAAATGAGACAATCAGCCTTCCACTGTTTGGAGTATTTTTAACCAATGATTGAATCCATTTTGAGGATATTTTTGGATCATTTGTAATAATACTCTGTGAGTGATACTTTGGTTCCTTTATGAGCAGAGTTACTTTAAAAAAAAAAAAGAAAGTAATAAGCCACTTCGACTAACAGACTATTTCAGAAAATGTCTAGTGATTGTTTTGCTGACTGATGGCAGGAGTCAGTATTGGACTGTTTGTAAGAGGAAGCTTGCATATGAGCATAGAGGTGAGCGTAAGTATATGCTCAAAGACGCACCCACGATAGAGTCCATAAACACTCCCTTTGACAAAAAATGTGTCAAGACACATTTCCTGGATTCCTAGATTAAAAATAAGAAGTGGCTTTGAAAGCCACATTTTATTATCATAATATGTGTAACATTTGCTCTTGGATCTTGGAGTATGTTGCCATTAGATAGGCTTGCTTTTATGTTTTCTAACTTTTATTCCTTGTGTATTGGTTTAATGTCAGTCTATCAGAGAGAGAAAACTGGACTCACTCGGGTCACCTTGATTCACGTGGCTAATTTCTGTTATGTGGTATATGTTGCTGATTAATCTCAGCATTCTCTTCCACTACACCAGATAGCACTTCAGAATCATTCTCAACCCAGCTCACAGTCTTTTACTTACTACCAATCAATGAGATTGGACAAGGTGAATTCTCCTTTTCATTCTAGATATGTAGGCAGTTCCCCCCCAATCTCTACTGGTGGCCACCTCTTTAGATCGTGCACTTCCCTCGGACTGTTACTTTAATCATGTAGATTAGTCATAAGCGATGCTCTTTGCCTGGGCAAGATGCATATAGTTTTACAAGGTCGTTTGCTAAAAGGGAACAATAACATCTTGAATTATGGTATGGGGAGGGAGCTACCAATGGTCTGATCCCTTATTCCATGGTAGCAGTGAGCTGTTAGGGAAAAAGGAGAATGAAACCTTTCTCTGTGAACCACCTTTGTTCTTACTGTTTTGAGAGATGCTCATCTGATTTTTCAAAACAGCCCTCTGAAATATCAAAGATAATTTTTTTTAAAGATTACTCTTCTTTTTTTATTTCCTTTTCTATAACCTCTTGTTCTAGGTCTCCTGGATAGGGTGACCAGACATTCTGGTTTGCCTGCCCAGGACAGAGAGGCTTTCCAGGACAGGATTTTCAGTGCTAAAACTGGAACCATGCTGGGCAGACCGAGCTGGTAGGTCCCCCTGTTCCTGGGAGCCCTACCCAAAGGCCAGGTACTGAGGAACATGAGTTCCAAGGGTCTCACTCATGGACCAGCTCCCGGTTACAGCTTTTCGTTCTCTCCCAGGAAGGCACAGTATGAAGAAAGGCTAGGAGCTGTGAGACAGAGTGATTTTATTATGGGATACAGTGAGGCTCCATTTTGGTTGAGTGATGTCTCTAGTTCACAGTTCTTCTGTAGAGTGGAGGTAATTGATAAGCCCTGAGTCCACTTAATCATGAAATCCTGACTAATTAGTCTACGGTACTGATTTTGCCAGGTATCCCTGGTAATCTCTGATAAATCTATTCTGTGTCTTCACACACCACCATCACCCTTGCCCCACATGATCTTCCAGCCTGTTGTCATTAAAGCTTTTCAATGCCAACCTCAACTTAAAACACAGTGGGTGTTACAGCTAGAATTTCCATAAGGGAAAAGGACAGTCAGCCAAGCTCTTTGGTTACAGGAAGAGGCTAAAGACGGCATTCCCCCGGGCATGGAGCCTGAGATGTCTGACTATTAGAAAAGCTTATTGCCCGAGGTGAGACAGGTAATTCCATGGGAGGGTCACAGACCCTGGACTTGCCTCCAGTTTCCTCATAATTAGTAATGCTAGTAGAAATGCTTCACCCTTGCAAGTTATTGCTTCTTAGGTTTGACTCAGATTTCCTTTCCTGGTTCTAAAACTTTCTTTCAAATGCAAAGTTACTTGGTATTTGCTAGACCTCTGACTTGAGGGTTAGAATGAGAATGAAAATGCAATAATGTACTTAGGACCCCCAGTTTTAGAAAATGCTCAATACATACTGTTTCTTTCTTAAGAGCTCACCTGAGCAGTAAGTACAGTTGGAGAGAAAAAGAAATAAGGGAGGCACTGGGGGAGTAATGATCATGTAATTTGGCAAGAAAACTTTTCAGAAAGTGTATAAAATGAATACTTGGATCCCAGACGCAGAATGAGACAAATCGTGATTGTTGCTCCCATGAGGCAAGAATGTGCTAGCCCAGCTTTCTGATTTTAAAGGTATGAAAAGTACTGTATTTAGTGACATGAAGAAGAAAGTGTTATGGACTGAATGTTTGTGTGCCTCCCCAAAATTCAGATGTTGAAGCCCTAACCCCTAGTTTGATAATATTTGGAGGCAGGCCTCTTGGAGATAGTTGGGGTTAGATAAAGTCATGAGGGTAGGTCCCATGAGATGGGAGTAAGGCCCTTGTAAGAAGAGACATCAGAGAGTTTGCTCTCCACCATGTGGGTGCACAGCAAGCAGGTGGCCATCTGCAAGCCAGAAAGAGAGTCCTCACCAGACACCTTTATGTAGGACTTCCCACCTCCAGAAGTGTGGGCAATAGATCTCTGTTGTTTAAGCCACCCGGTCTATGGTGTTGTATGGCAGCTCAGGCTGACTAAGACAGGAAGAGATGGCAGTGAAAGAACAGAACGGCAATTCTTTAAGTATTGAAGAGAAATAATCATTTCTGGCAAACAGTAGCAACTCAATAATTGTTGAAGTGATAAGAAATGGTTTTTTGGGGTTTTTTTCATCTTAATGACCACTTAGGCTTCTTTAGTCATCCATAAAATTGACTAAGTCCATTACTATATTAATTTGTAAGTTTTGTAATGTTTCAGACATCTAAAGTGGTTTGGTGAGTTCTGGTTTAATTTTAATTCTCAATTTTGAATTGAAAAATGGAAGATTTTTCCTTTTTCTCTCTTCATCTCTCTCTCTCTCTCTGTCTCTCAAGGAAGTTACTCATAGTCCAATAAATATGAGCCCTCTGTAGAGAAATAAATTATTCACATCTGGTAACAAGGAAAAATTAATTCAGCTGTTATTTTTTTAAGGAAATTACTAGACCCAGCACCCCCTGCTATGGACAGACATGGCAGCACACTGTAACTTGTGTTCCTCTGGTCTTTCCTGCGAATGGCACCTTTTTTTCCCCTGGGTACAGGTTTTTTTCTGCTGTTCTGTGTCTCAGTGATAGAACTTCTTCTCAGGTTCTTCTTTTTGCTCCAGGCCTTCCCTTGTATTAATATTACTTGGGCTTTTCATTTTTTCTCCCATGCCTTTTCCCACCAGCACTTCCTTTCTGGACTGGTTGCCTTCAAGTGCCTCTTTCCCCTCCACACCCTCTTTAATCCTTCACTCTCTGTTTTGCCTTTGCTACACTTTTTTCTCAACACTTGCCTTTCTTTGTCTTCCAAAGAGCCCATCCCTGTCCTGCATACCTGGGTGAAGTCAGCACCTAAGGGCAAAGTTCCTATCCTGCATGCCTCTTGCTGATTCTCTGATGGTTTTGGCAAGATTTTAGACTTAGAGGACTGTCAGCCAGCTCTCAGCCACCCCTGGTTTTTATATACCCATTATTTGCAGGCAGATACTGTCTAGTACCACAGACCAGTTAAAGCATAAATGGATCTAACAATATAAATCAAATCCGACTTTGGCTCCCAATGTGTATACGTCTATTCCTATATACATATCTGTGCAAATACACATGCTCGCACTTGAGTTAACCCAGAGATGAACCAAGGAAGGGAATTTTGAGATGGGAGGGACTGAAGTTGATGGAAAGAAGAGAGAGAAACTCGCTTGGTAGAAGGAACAGTAACCATTCTTATGTATTAAATGAGTGCCAGTTACGGACAGAGTGTAGTAAATTATTGCCCTGGATACAGAAGCAAGTAGGGGTTGGCCGGCTGGCTCTGTCCTCACAGAGTTTCCAGTCTGTCTGTAGAGACTGACAAGTAAACGAGTAATAGAAGTGGGACAGCATAGGAGTGGATGAGGTGTACAAATTGCATACATGCAACAGATGGCAAGTAGCAGTGTTGGGATATTTTTCTTCTGACTTTAAAAGAAACTAGTGCTCTTACATGCTGAGTACAGAATAGTAGTAAAATGCAGAAAGCAAACAGATCACCCATAATCTCGCCATCCAGAGGAAAGCACAAGATAGTTTTGTAAGAATGCCTTTTCTTATACATAGACATTTTTGGGGGCTTATTATTTCTTCCTAATCTGATAAATCAGGTGCTTGGGGGAAATTCAAATCATATTCGTAATTTATTCAGAACTTTCAGAGCACATGTCTTCAAATGGGTACTTGGTTGAATATATGGTGAAATAAATGTTTATCGCTGTACTTTAATATTATGTATGGAAGCCTTCCCTATATTTAGGCCTAAAGCAGTTTCCTTAGCAGTTTTTTATTGTCCTTCTGAATCTGTAATGTTTGCTTGGAAATATAGTTTCTTAACTATTGTACTTTTTAAAAACAGCTTTATTACCATATAATTCACATACCATACAGTTCACCAATGGAAATTGTACAACTCAATGTACAGTCATTTCCCAATGCAACCCAATATTTCCCAATGCAACCATCACCACAATCAATTTTAGAACATTTTCGTGAACCCAAAAAGAAACCGTATGCCCATTATCGGTTACTCCTCATTTCACCTCAGGCTGCCCCCCGCCACCATCTTAGGCAACCACTAATCTACTTTGTGACTCTATAGATTTGCTTTCTCTATCAAACAATAAAGATGGGCTCTTTTGTGAATGGCTTCTTTTACTTAGCATAATGTTTTCAGGGACCATCCGTGTGGTAGCAGTGCTCCCTTCCTTTTCATGACTGAGTGACAGACACCACATTGTATAGCCGTCCTACACACTGTTTGTCCCTTCATCAGCCGGTGGGCATTTGGGTAGTTTCCACTTTTTGTCTGTATGAATAATGCTGCTAGGTACATTCATGTACAAGTGTTTGTGTGGACATATGTTTTCAATACTCTTGGGTATGCTTAGCTACCCTTTTTTGCATATTTTCCATTCTCAAATTTCAAAGTATTGTTTTATACATTATTTTTTATTATAAAGGAACACATTTAAAACTAAGTTAATTATCTCTAGTCTCCTTCACCCCTGCCACCCTCTCCCCACCTTTCTCATTCAGCCTGGCTTTACTAATAACACAAACTTAAAATCATGCTTCTGCTTCCAAGTTATGTTCAGTCTTTCACCCAGTTCTGATCATCTTCCGTTAAATGCCTTTGCGTCCTTGCCCATTTTCTTGTCCACATAGTTTGGTTTCTTGTCCTGTCACTAGTCCACTGACCTCCTTATTGGCCTCCCTGGCTCCGTCCGTCTCCATCTCCTCTGATTGACTCAGTAAACGTCTGCCATGTTAATCTTTCCAAAACGTTGTCCCTGTTTGCTGCTCATTGGAGTCAGACCAGCTTAGCCACTTACTGAGCTGTTTCTTTGGATAAGTTACTTAACTTCTCATCTATTAAAAAGAAAAAGAAAAGAAACAATTAATCTGACCACCTCCCAACATTCCAGTAAAAGTTAAATGATAGTCCTGGGCTTCTGCCTCCCTCCAGCAGAAGGGAGAAGTTTTACCTATAAACGTCTCTATTTCATGATTCTGTGTTTGTATATCTTGTCTCCCATGTGGGCAAGGATTATTAGTATGTAGTATGTATCCATGTATATTTGTTTGTAGATATTTATAAACTTATATTTTAATACACTTGTATTAAAATGTATAATTTAAATATATGTATATTATATACTTAGACTATATATTATTTAATATATATTTTTGGTTATTGCTCAGCACCTAAGGCAGCTGTATGTGCTTAGTGAGTGATCACTCAATTAATGTTTATGAAGTAAATGGGTTCATTGGTTTTCTGCTTAATCTTGTTTGAATAGGTGGTAATTGCAAGGTGATAAGTTAACATTTTTAACTTAACAGATAACAGCTCTAGGACTGAGCATGGGAGCAAGTAGAAAATAGTAGACATTTCCTGGGTAATATTTTTCAAAAGGTCATTTTATGAATGTGGAAAATTCCTCTTCTAATCAAGAAAGATAACAGCTAATGCATAGCTGCAGGTCAAATGCAGGTTACAGAGGTGTTCTATAGGGTGATCCATGACTTCCTCTTCTTTTTAGTACAATGAAAGTATTGTAACCAAACGAAATCTTTCATCTTCCATTATGCATGAATCATTTCCTTTCTATAACAGACATATCAGCATACACTTCTCATCTGCTAGAAACTTCTAAACAACACTTCTAAATGTTGTTTTCCGCTGTT
This sequence comes from Hipposideros armiger, assembly GCF_001890085.2. Classification (NCBI taxonomy): domain Eukaryota; kingdom Metazoa; phylum Chordata; class Mammalia; order Chiroptera; family Hipposideridae; genus Hipposideros; species Hipposideros armiger. The sequence continues at coordinate 677,538 of NW_017732087.1, forward strand.
CACTGAGATGATGAATGATATTTATATGCTCTTTTAGTTAAACTAGACATAGAATCTTAAACTTGGTTCTATGAATCTTAAAAAAGACATAGAATCTTAAACTTGGTTCCATTTGTAATTTGACCCAAGAAAATTCACTTCACTAATTAAAGACTCGATGGGTGAGTTTTTAGCAAAAACTGCGTACAGAAGAAGAAATGATATTGCCAATTCAAAATTAACTAATCCTTATTGGAAAACTTGACATTTATTCTTTTTTTGACGATAAAGGTGGAAGAGTTGTAACAGGTGGAGAGAATGTATAGTGACCTCAGAGGAAGGACTGTTAGGCTTAACTATGACTTGGGCACCCACCACATGGGGACAAATGTCCCCTTCCTTTCTTGTTCACTAAGCGAACTACTTTATGTTATCATCTGTGTGTAACACTGGCCAGGAACAAGAACGATAACCATGTGTGAGTGTGAAAAAGTGTGTGTGTATTTAGTTGCCACTTATTGTAGGTCTCCTATAAACTGCACATTTTACAGATGAAGCAAATAAGGTTCAAAGAGACTACACATGACTTAATGTTATTTAGGGAGAAATGGCTGGTAGGGGTTCACACCCTGGACAGTCCATCACCAAAATCTAGGCCCTTTCCTCTGTCAAGAAATATCCTGAAAAATCAACATGTTAAAGGCAGGGAAAACATTAAGGCTTAAACTCTCACAAATTCAAAAAAGCCTTGGGGAAAATCCTTACTAAAAATTCCCCAAGAACCATACTTGTTTTGGCACGACTACGCCTAAGGTGATATGAGAACAGAACCAACTTTGCTATGGTTTGAAATGAATGCAATTTTACCATTATACTTTGCAGTCATCTCCTTTCATTTAGAAAAGAGATGCTTATAGGTATAAATGAAACATGTATTTCTTTCACAAAGAGTTTATCTTACCAACATTAACTATTATCAAGTATAATAATGGTGAAGAAATATATTTGAAGAAAATACTTGGAAACAACCTAAAATTCTCTTTCATAAAAACTCATGTTCGATTTCAGATATTTTCCCCCCAAACATTGTTTATCTTGTCAAATAAATGGCTTTCAAAGGGTAGCATGGCAAAGACCTTCCAGGAAGTTCCTCTGTAGTTTATGTGGGAATTGAAAATAGAAAGAGGCTTAGGGCCATGAAAGACAGAAGGAAGGTTTGTGCAAGAGAATGTAGTAAGTCCCAAGCAGTGAGTCGGGAGAAAACCTTCTGAAGAAAAAGGAGGATCATAAGCAAGGTGAAAAGAGAAATGTAGATATCAAGTTAGAAAGGGGATTCATGAAATTTAGGTTCAACTAAAAGTCTTTAGCAAATAATGTTTGTGCACCATTATCCGAGCACTGTGGTTAAACCACTGTAAAGTCATCTAAAGTAAGTAATTGTAATTTTTGATACAGTAAAATGCATAAAAGTTTACTGACTTTTAGTAATGTCCTGTACAACAGGATTTTTTAGTGTGTTAATCCAGTCAGAGCAATTGCAAAGTCTTTGTTTGGGAATGGTCTTGGTAGGTGTAATCTTTCCATTTTATTATTTAAACCCCCACCCCCCCAAAAAAAAAAACCAAATGTGTATATAAGGAAGAAATATTTTTATAACTATAAAAATAGGCTTCAGGCTTACTACCCTCAATATACTATCTCTATTGCTAATTTTATTTTTAAATACTTAGTTTAAAAGAATTAGTAAGTATGTCACCTGGAGGGGGTTATGTCTAAAAATAGACAAGATGGAATAGCTTAGAGGATACCCTCCCTGCAGCGACTCGAAAAAAATGCACGGCTTTTTATCTTTTATGAGCCTCTGTCTCATGGTATGTAATAGAACATTCTTCTACCATCTTTAGTCTTCCTGCAGGGCCTCTATAAAGATTTCCAGGGGGCTCCATTTTTAGGCAGTGGGAAGACAGAGTTCAAAGTTCAACCTGAACCTCAGGTTGTCTCTATCTGGCCAGCTCTGTCTCCGACTAAGTCTTTCAGTCTTGCTGTGTCTTTTATTCTCCCCTGTTTTGCTCCTTCAACCCTCTACTTCCTTCCAGCTCAGCTCTATGTCATGGTTAATAAAGAACCAGCCAAGTACGACTCATGCATGTGTGTGTTTTAGCTGAATCATTCCTACAATTATAAAATTATTCAAGGCAGCAGATTTAAATGGTCCCTCACCACCAAACCAAAGAATATAATAAAAAATGATGTTCAGTGCTCACTTCGACAGCACATATACTAAAATTGGAACGATACAGAGAAGATTAGCATGGCCCCTGTGCAAGGATAACATGCAAATTCATGAAACATTCCATATTTTTGGGTTGTCACTTTGTGAGGGGTGAAAGGCATAACTATTGCATTGTTTTGTACACCTAAAACTAATAATAAAAAAAAATGATGTTCATATGTGTTCACCTAAAATATGCCATAAATGCTATGATTTAAAGGACATTTAATTCACTGTAAGAAAGGAAGAAATATTCAAAATAACCTCCATGAAAATGCAGTCCTGTGTGTTTCTACAGTTCATGGTACATACAGGTCAGAGACTTGATAGCCAAGAGTTTTTCCTATAGAGCATTATTTCAAAACAGATTTATCATACAGTGTCCCTGGAGCAGTCTTATTCTTACATCTTTGTACTCCAACAGCACACACCCAAGAGTTCATCCTGATGAAAGATTTCACCCTTCCTCTGCATCTGTTATATCCCTCCATGCTCCTGTTCCTCTATCATAAAACCAACTCATACAAAATATTCAGGATTTTCAGCCACAAAGTCAATAGATGGTTGTAAGAGTTTGATCACATCCGTGTCCAACCTCTTGGTCAGCTGAGAGTACTGGTTCCAATTTGACCTGTTCCCTCCTTCACGTGCCCTATTTCCAGTGTCTTGTGACTATGTATTTGCATCAAAAAATCCATTTTTTAGGAGTTAATTGCTTGCTGTCTGAGTTCAGTGGTTTTGTATAATTCAGGCCAACCCACATCTGCTGCAAAGCCAAGTTGATAGACCTCAGTCACGCACCAGGTTTTCCTAAGGTGGCAAAAATCATTCTGAGCTATACACCAAATCGCTGCCTTCTAGTTTTTAGTATACCCCATAGCACGTTTTGCAGAGTGTTCACGCAAGAGTGGTCATGATTCAGACCTTCGTTTGCCACACTTTTTATGAAAGGAGGCCAAACTGATGGGCCAGTTCTAACTCGAGGATGGCAAGCCCATGTCATTGTGTGGGCCACGGCCAGCCAATACGTAAAGATAAAACTTCTAGCTCTGGCAGCATGGCGGATGACATGACTTGAAAGTCCTCTGCTAAAACACCTAGCAAATGGGAGATAAAATAGAGCAAGCATTTGCCTAAATGCATAATGGAGCCCCCCACCCCCAAAAAAGTTAGAATATTGCCAAGGGACAAAAACAAAAAGGGAACTAAAACCCAAAACAATTAAGGCATGAGCCACTGCTGCCGCTGAGCTGCCAGCTTGGGTTTCAGTGGCCACCCAGGAAAAAGATGGTCTTACCCCTTTGCCTGGGAACGGCATCCATTCAAGTTAATCCGCTTGGTTTGCTTCCCATGGTTAGCCATGGCCAACGTATTTATTTTAATCTGCTCCATGATCCTCAAAGGTAATCTCACCCATGTGTCCGGGGATACCAGTCTTCGTGAAGGGTGGGGGGCTTGGCATATTTACCTAGCTACTTCGCCAGGTCATCATATACCTCACTCTAGCCGTTTGAGACATATACTTAACAAGGAGGGGTCATCTGCGTTTGCTCCCTCATAATGCCGGTTATACTTAGTTGCGTGATTTCATACTTTAATATTAAGGAAACAGATGAGTGTGAAAAGAAAGACTATTGCTGTTTCTATGCAACCCAAGTCCTAGGCTTTGGAAAGAATGAAAAATGGTGCGTCGATTAAGATGTAAGCAGAACAGCGGTAAAAGATTGGACTGGGAGAAGCATTTAGAAACCTAGAAGGGCTATCAGTCAGTAGGTTTATGGAGAGAAGAGAGAGCCTGGGTGAATCTGGTGAATTTCTTCGTCCCTTGTTAAAGAAGAGGGAGAATTTCAAGCCACATGCAAAGCGACTGAGTACGGAATCATGCAGGTTACATTAGTAACTGAAATAAAAGTATGATGACACAGTCATGAAGCATTCAGGCTTTGAGGCATGGCAGACCTGGTTTGAATTCTGAGGCTGCACTTTGTTGTGTATCCTTGGGTAAGTCATGAAACATCCTCTCAGTCTCCTAATCTGAAAATAGGGGTGATGATAGTACTCCCGTGCTCCTGGAGCTTTTGTGAGAATTAAGTGAGATACTGTTTGGGGAACATGTGGCCTATGCCAGATACCTTTACCGCTCTATAATAGCTGTTAAGATTCCATTGGGTGGCTTTTCTAAAACTTTCACTTCTCACCTTGCTATCTGTTAAGACCTATCTAGATGACTTTTGGAACCGAACTCCATAATCCTTCATGCATTTGGCTGCATGAGTGATGTGCAAGTTGCTTATGTTCGTTTGTTAGGGTTGCCATAACAAAATAACAGAGGGGGGTGGCTTAAACCACGGACGTTTATTTTCTCACAATTTTGGAAGCTGGAAGTTCAAGATCAAAGTGTCAGCAGGTTTTATTTCTTCTGAGGCCTCTTTCCTTGGCTTGTCTTCCTGCATTGTCCTCACATGGTCATTCCTCTGTGGGCACGCATGCTCCTAGTGTCTTTTTGTGTGTCCAAATGTCCTTTTCTCGTAAGGACACCAGTCAGATTGGAGTGGGGTACACCCTAAAAGCCTCATTTTAACTCTGTAATGGCCCTATCTTTAAATACAGTCACACTCTGAGATACTAGAGGTTGGGCTTCAACATAATGAATTTGGGAGGGGACACAATTCAACCCATAACATTGCCACAGATAAATTATTTTCCACTGCATTTGAAAGTAACCATTTTCAGAATAATAACTTGAATAGAAATTATGGTTGTAGAATTTTAAAGGTATCTTCTAACCATTGAAATGCTATGACTTTGTAGGATTCTTTATCTATGACCTATATAATGAGTTCATTTACTATGCATAGAAAAATATCTGAGGTCAGGTTTAAAGATTTATAAATTGATATATATTTTAAAAATACGATCTCTGATTATTATGCTTAGCGAAATAATGTCAGACAGAAAAGGCCGAGAACCATATGATTTCACTGATATATGGAATATAAAACTGAAAACAACAAAGGAACAAAACAAACAAATGAAGAAACAAAAACTCACAGACACAGACAATAGTTTAGTGGTTACCAGAGGGTAAGGGGGGTGAGGGGTGGTAGATGAGGGTAAAAGGGATCAAATATATGGTGATGGAAGGAGAACTGACTGGGTGGTAAATACACAATATGATATATAGGTGATGTATTACAGAATTATACACCTGATACCTATGTAACTTTACTAACAATTGTTACCCCAGTAAACTTTAATTAAAAAAATATATGTTCTCTGTTAATAAGCTACAAATATTTTTTAAAACATTATTATTGAAAAATACCTGTTTATGTCATTCATTGAGCAGGGAGTTAGGGAACATTTACGTGTGTACCATAGGTGTATATAAAATCAAATAAAGTACTTATTAACTGAGCACCTGTTCAGGTACACCACCCGGTCAAAAGGTAGGGGCACACTTGTAGAAGTCCCTGCTCTCAAGGGGTATTGATCTACTTGAGAAAATGCCAGAAATGTCACCAAGTGAGCTCATTTAATTGCCAGATAAATGCTCAGTGAAGGCAATGAGGGCTGTGTGTCCACAATTGCCTCTGAAGTTAGGATTTGGAACTTGTAATGCTTAACCTATCGTCATATTGGGAGAAAGGGAAGTGGTATAATCCGAAAACTAAACCCAGAGGTGGCTCACTGCAGTCTTCAGGACAAGTGGAAGGAGAGAGACTCATGAGGAAGTACTAGGATGACCAAATGGTGAGGAAGGAAGGAGTGCTCTGAGAAGGATCTGACCAAGAACGGTTTCAAAAGATACCACATAGCCCTGGTTTGAGACTAGGACAGTGATGTGTTCTATCCTATCATAAAGTGAAGTAGAACCTTGAAGCCAAGGCCTGTATGTGATGGCAGTAGCACTATCGTTACAATGACTGGGACTAGGGTACCCACAATTATAAAGCACAAACACCAGGTACCACCAGTTACTCATGAGAGCTCCTTACCGTAACATGCAAGTAAAACATTCATTTACTAGAAGAAAGATGTCTCAATGTGTTACTTCTTCCCCTTCCCCCCTTAAATAATATTTTGCTTCCTGTTAAACCCAGATAATGACAAATATGATTGAAATGTAACCTGGCAAAATTCCTTGTTTCACATGTATCTTTATTCTTTTAGGCCTCTTTTTCGTGGAAGTTCAGATGTCGATCAACTAGGAAAAATCTTGGAGTAAGTAATAGCTGTACTTTTACATCAGTGTCTGTAGCATTAAAACATTTACAGTGACTTTTCTCTGACGTTTATATAATATGTTTATCTCTTTTCTTTCTTATCTTTTCTACCCCAAGCTGCTGCTGCAGACAATGTTCTGTTTGTGTGGTGAGTGGGGACATGGTGGCTGTGCTGTTTTATGCAGAGCCCATCATGACGTGTGGCCTAACCGCTCTGCTCTGGAAACTTGTGTGTGTTGCTCATGTGGATCTTTGAGCTGCTCCTCTTTCTTTGCTTGGCTGAGCTCCAGTTCTTTAGTTCAGATGTATTGTCTGCTTCGGGTCATTGCAGATGTATCCACCATCAGAGGTGGGGTGCTTGGTGGCCTGGTAATACATCCTTGATACTGGGCTCCCTGTCCCCATTGAGTATCCGTTAATCATCCAGGTTGGTTTTGCATTTTTTTTCTTTGGTTTTCCTGGACAAAAGGATGGTATGCTACACAATCCATTTCTCTTCGGAGCTCCTGAAACAGGAAATGAGAAATCTAGGTTCTAATCCTACATCCATGGCTAAATAACTATACAATCTTGAGAAAGTTGTTTAACATACCCTATAAAGGGCTTACACAGTGCCTGGTGCGTAGTACATGCTTTAAAAGTGTTAGCAGTTATTATAATTCATCATTAATTGTTTCACCATTTTGTTCCTTAACTTCTTCACCTGAGAATGAAACTTTGGGCCTAAATTCTCTTTAAGATCCTTTCTCATGCTCAAGTTTTTTAGTTCCAGTTGTCTGTTACACAGCTCCTTGATGATTTGCAGAGTTTCATTCATGTCTATATGTGTGCATGTGAGTGTGTATATATGCTTTCATGTTTCTAGAATGTAGAAAGGGGGCTTTTCTTCTCACAAAGCATGCAGTATGGCATCCTTTTGGGATCTGTGCATTTGCCAAGTCCCCTCAGAATTGGGGTGGAGTAGGAAGAAAGTGGGAGTTGTAGAACCAAAAATAGCCCTGATCATTGGTCTGTGACATTTTATAGGAATCCAAGTGATTTTTTTTCTATGATATTTGCAGTCTGTGAAACTGGGGAGAAGCGCCCCTAAAGAAAATAATTATAGTTTTTTAATCTTAGCTACTGAAGCGTGACTGCTTAAAATAATTGAAATAAAACTGGAATCTGACTTTGTTCGTCTGATGACTGGAAGCAGCTCCAATAGACTTCTGTCAGTGCCAGTGTCACTGTTGGATCAGAAGCCAGTGGCTTTAAGGCCTGAAAAACATTTGCCAGTTTTATTGTCTAGGGGCTGCCTGGGTCCAGGGCAACTGCTGCTTCTTCTATTGCTACTGCTGACCACTCTGTAAGATGAACGGATTTGGAACAAAACTTTCATCCTCTGCTTCTGGATGTCAACTTCTTTGTCATGCAACGATGAGCTCCCATCTGTACTTCCCCATCACTGTTGAATGTATTTTGTGTGTATGTGATCCTGAAGAGGGAACTGTGCAAATCAGGCATACACCAGTGACCCTCAGTCAAAAGGAAAGACAACCATGACTGGAAGCGGCTTGCCAGGCATCGAAGTCCTTCACCTGCTTCCCTTACTGACGCCACCTGGGCATTTGGGCCCCCTCCAGCGCTGGCATCTGCAATCTTGTTAACATTGTTAGTGCCCCCTGAGTATACAAAGTCAGTGAGATGGACCAGGAGGAACCTCTGACTAGCGTGTTTGACTTGCTTCCTCAGGGAAGCCGGTTCCACTTTTGGCAAAGGCCTGACATCCTGGGTTGCCAACAGAAAGAAGCGATCAAGTTCTTTACGTTTTGTGCAGTTAGATTTTCCTTTTTGGCTCTGACATTGTTTCATTGACATTGTGTCCTAATTCCTCTGAAAGCACGCATTGCTTTGGCGTCGAGAAAAGGGACAGTGCTGCACCCTAGTGTCACTTCTAAAGTACTTGAAAAGTGATTTCTGTCCCCACCATCACTGCCATTTTTAGGTTTTGTGCTGTCATTCTTTCCAGTACAAATGTCAACTTTTAAGGCTTACATTCAGCTGTCCAAATACTGAAATTTGATGTAAGTGTTTTTTTAATAGATCTATCAGAATTTCACAACACTCATATGTGGGCCATAAAAGTTCATACTCGATATTGAACTGAATTTTTTTTTAAAGGCAGGTTATATTCACATAACCTACAGGGAAGAAAATGTTTGTGTTTGGGAAGATTTATACTTTCAAAGAACAGCAAGTACTTTGAAAATGAAACTGAATGCTTTTAGCCCATGGCATTTCAGAGCATTTTTAGGAGCGGAGTCATAGTTAAATAGAAACAAAATATTGGATTTGGAATAAGGAGAACTGGTTTCACTCACTCCAGGCTCTGTGGCTGACCTCGTTACGTGTGTGACTTTGGCAGCTCACATCATTCTTCATCCTCAGTTTCCCCATCTGTAAAATGGAAACAATAATACCTGACCTACATGTCTCAGGAGGTGGTTATGGGGATCAGAGGAAGTGACAGATTTAAAGACACTTTTAGAAGTTATTTATATAAGCAGTTTTATATATTAATATAATATATACATATATATATAATTGTACACCACACAGACATATACATACAGAGACACTGTTTCTCGGATGGCTTTTGCTGTCCATACTGCCAGATTTAACTCAATATAAATATATTGAAAGATGCAAATAAAAAGATTTTAAATTATTGCTAAGTGTTGTTATAATCAATTTCTCGGTAACTGGTGATTATATGCAAAAATATTGGTATAAAAATGGCTAAAAAGCTAAAAATGAATGAAAGAAAAATTTTCAAGTTCTTTAATAAGCATTCTTCATCTGCTTGTCCCAGTCTATCCAAACACATACACATTTACTTCCTTTCATAATTAATAGTGAGGGTTTTTTTCTTCTTTTTCCTCTTACTCTAGATCTTGCTATTGAACAAGTTTGAGTATTGCTCAAGTTGCCATTGCCATTCATTTGTTCCAGTAAACATGTCCAGGAGCCTGTTTTTATCTGCTTCCATAGCATGGTTCTCCCAGCATGTCCTGCAGAGATAGGTGTCTTTCCACAGATACTCAGTGACAGGTGCAGTTATGACACAGGTGTCTGCTCTTCCCGGGTGAGTCTGTGGCCTGGGCTCTCTTGACGTAAGGGAAGGAGAACAAGCCCTGCAGAGATCCTGTGACATTTACCACCACTTCTTCCTGAAACCTGGAAATCTATTCAGGAGAACACCCTTCCTGGGCCTTAGTCCCAGCAAGTGCAGACCAACAAGAGCCTGATACAGGCCAGCAGCATTTCTAACTGGAGTTTAAATAGTTTGGTCAGTATTTGAGTAGTTTTATATTCAGTTCGCAATACTATAATTTTAGTTCAGAGCTCATCAGAGTCTATGTGAGATATAAGTTCTTGGATCCCCAGTTTCCTTTGTTCAAACCTACTTACCATCTATACATAAACTATAAATAACATCTACATAATTCCTATTATGTTGTGTAAAGCCACTGACCTATTAATATTTCTAAAGAACCTTAAATTCCTCATGAGTAGAACTCAAGCAGTACATATTTTTAATGTGGTAGTGATGCATTAACTACACATTTTAGATTAATAACATGATTTTTCTCCTATGATAATAATGGGTAATGTATTGATATTGGCAAGTACTGTGTGCCAGGCACTGTGCGATGCACTTTAAATTATCACTGATCATCATAACAACCATAAATTACTACCATTGTTTCATACAAAAGACACTGAGTCTCATAGAAGTTCAGTAATTTGTCCTTACCTACCGTTATATGGCAGGTGCAGAATAAGAACCCAGGTCTGCCTATTTCCAAAGCCTGGGCTGTTTTCATATGACTTGATACCATCTCCATATTTCTGATCTCAGAATGGTTTTCAGGGAAAATGTAAATGATGTTTATTGTTTGCTCACTTTGGAATACCATAAAATAGTTACATAATATAAATTATATAAATTAAATTTGATATGAAATTATAAAACAGTGTTTGCATAGTATAGGACTCATATGCCTTTTAACTTTTTCTTTTGGTCTGATGCCAATGGATGTAATTACTATTTGGGGAATTATTCTTTAACCAAAAGTGCAACCAGATTTATATGGTAACAGATCATGTTAGATGAACATCACAAAAGCATGTCAATATGGAAGTGTTTGGTCAGAACACAAAAAGCATCCTTGGGCGTAAAGGAAAATGTATATGCCCATGTGGTTCTCCTTTGAATATATAGGTCTCGCTCTGTCGTATATAAGGACTTATTGGTGGTATGATATTTTCCATTTCATATCTCTTATATTTAGTAGCTGCTTCCAGAGTAATCTCATACCTCTTCCCAGTGATCTTTACAATTCTCCTGTGGGGTTACCCTCTTTCCCTGGTCATCATATTGCAGTAGCACAGAGAAATGAGAGTCCAGCCAGCCACACAAGTGAGGGGCTCCTGGGACTCCCTGTCCCCGATGCCTGCTTCTTAGACCTTACCTTCATCTAGAACTTGATGGGAAAATAGCTTTTGCATAGCCACTAATGTTTATGGTCACATGTCGTTCTTTTGTAGCGTAATTGGACTCCCAGGAGAAGAGGACTGGCCTAGAGATGTTGCCCTTCCAAGGCAGGCTTTTCATTCAAAATCTCCTCAGCCTATTGAGAAGTTTGTAACAGATATTGATGAACAAGGCAAAGACCTACTTCTGGTAAGTTCAGGCGATGCAGAGTTGGTCTGCACTGTGCTGATGAAAGACTTGCCCTGTCCACACTGGGTGGTGGGCACAGCATCAGTTCAGTGTCATGTGCCATGACCTCACAAGGCATAGGCCACAATCCCTCTGCAGCTCTCACTTCCACACCTGTAGTAGCTGGCAGCTTTTGATTCTGGAATGTCTTCAGTTCCTGTAAAAAGAGGAAGAGTCTGATCCACACACTTTCAGTTCTCCAGCTTTGAACATTTGTTTGAATGCAGCCTTTGAAGCCTCTCCATTCATCTAGATCAGAGGTCAGCAAACTGCGGCTCGCGAGCCACATGGGGCTCTTTGGGTACGTTCCATCCCAAAAGTTTGCCGACCCCTGGAAGAGCCAGTCCTTTCCCTCACAACAATTTAAAAATTATTCGAGAGCCATAAATATATTTTTACAAATAAGGGAAATTTAAAGTAATAGTATAAATGAAACTATGATAGTTTTATTTTCATTTTCAGTTTTACTTCAGAGCCACAGGTATGTACCCAAAGAGCCGCATGTGGCTCGTGAGCCACCGTTTGCCGACTCCTGGACGCTCTTCCATCTCAAAAGTTTGCCGACTCCTGGTCTAGAAATATGCTTCTAATAAGTATTTAATGGGCCGTGCACAGATGAGCTACCTCACTAAAAAGAAGGACTTCAGTCCTGTTTGAGACTCAAACTCGTAATACATGGCCTTTTACATAATTTCCTATACTTGGAGGCCAGAACAATATAGGTAGAAGAGCAGACCTATTGGGCTACTCTTGGTGTTTGGAACCCATTGAGTAATAAGTGTATCCTTTACCTACTAAAATGAACAACCTTTGCTATCTAGCCAAGAAAGTGCTCCTAGACTGGAAGCAACCAGTGCTCAGTATATTCTGATTTCAAGTATGGTTTATAGCCCTTAGTAGATATGTTATGCTTCAGCTCTGTGTGGATACAGCCATTGACTGGCATGTTTGCAGAACCAGTGAATTTCAGGATTTTCCCAGTGAAGTTCAGACCTAACTCCAGCTTCACCTGATGGTGGTTCATTTTCTAATGTTTAGGCAAAGGTTCCCTCCACTGCCGAGTTATGGATAAGGACAGCTATATTTCCTCCCCACTCTTTATTGCTAAGACAGTCCCTCACTAAGGCCTACATCCTTTGAAATAAATTAATTAAAAGGGAGAACATTTATGTAGGCATAGGCACACTATATGTCTAGGCTTACTTGCTGGCTCACTTGTTATTTAGGAAAAAATTTTAGTTCCAAGTAACAGACATGTACTTGCATTACCGTTAAGAAAAGAGGGTTTAATTGAATGTTTCATGTGGTCTGGAAATGGAAAGCCATTCAGGGTATAAATGCTCTGTCTCTGTCCTGTGCATCTCCTGCCCTTAGCAACCCTGCTCTTCTCTGCCCTGAATGCCTTTTCATTGCCTGATTACTTCTTTTCAGTTATACTGTCTGCTCCGCTTAACTTTAGCTGGTCCCTTCACTATCAGAACTTCTACTAACTCATGGATCCTTTCAGCTCTAACCCCCACTGCTAACGTTTACCCTGTCAGTGTTTTCTACATCAGATTCCTAAAAGGAGGAATCTGGCTGACACACCTCTCCTTTCTTCCAAGCCATGATATGGATTGCTACCTAGGGCCAGGTGGCATTCCTGGTCCAGTCAGCTGAGCTGTGAAGGCGTAAGGGTCGCATGGTAGAAAACATGGCAACCATAGGCTTTCCTTTCAGCAGGAATTTTGAATGAAATGTTCCTCTCAGAAAAGAATTCTGGTCAAACAGTCACAGATGAACTTCAGTAATGAAGTATCCTACTCCTTCAGCTACCAGCACATCTAAAGACAACCCAAAATATCTCCTAGCTCCAACATCAGTAGGAATCACCAAGAAGAGCTTAAAATGTAAAGGTAACAGATAACGTCACATCCTCATTCAGGGTGCCCCACTAGCAGTGGTGGCTTTCAAAGTCAGACGACACACTAGTGTTAGACTGGAGAAGTAGCAGGAGACAAGCAAAGAAGAAAAAGGAACAAAGAAACGTACCAAAGAGAGAAGGAAGAAGCAAAGGAGACGAATAGCCAGTTGTCATCAGGACTAGGGGAAACCTAAGGACCAAGCATAATTTCTATGTGCATTCAAGGAAAGCACAGCCCGAGATCTCAAAGCTCAGAACCCTCTTAAGTTCTCCCTGTTTCATGCTGAAGGGACACAGGCCAGAACTATACAGCAGAAGAAGACTGGCCATTTGGTACAAGATAGGCAGCTAAGACCTTAACGGTACCTGTTGCTTCCATTGAAAATTATTTACTAAACAAGAAAAGCGAAGAGTGTTTTAAGACGTTTGTTTTGTTTCAGAAACAACATTTGAAAGTTTGGCACTTTAGGAGTTACTCTTCATTTTTATCAGTAAAGTGGTTGACTTTACAGAATGCCTCAGTCATGTATGTATGGATATATACATCAACATTTGTAAATGCTCTTACATATGTATATAAGTCACGTGCAGTAATAAGACAATTCAGGGGGAAAATTACTTTTAACAACCAATACCTACACATCTTTATGAGTTTTGTCCCCCCTTGATCATGGCAAACTTGGAAAGCTGAGTACTTATTCCACATGTGATGTTCTTGCTGAAAAAAAAGTTTTAGACTTCCTGCTGTCTAACTGCTTTCAGAGGCTGAGGTGCTTTTTTTTTTTTTTTTGGTGCTTGTATTAGTCTGCTTTTGATGCATAACAAATAACCAAAAAAACATCTCACTAGCATACAACAGTAAACATTTTTTTCTTGCCCATGGGTCTGCAGATTGGCACAGACAGCTCTGCTCCAGCCTTTGGGGTCAAGTACAGGTTGTCTCCGTGCGTCTTATTCTGGGGCCCAGACCAGAGAGGCTGCGGCTCCCTGGAGCATGTTTTGCTCATGGTCGAAGGAAGATGCTCCCAGGAGGCAAGCAGAAGCCTATGGTGGATGCCCCTGAAGGCCTCTTGGAAGAGCCACCCTGTTACTTCTGTCCACATTTCACTGGCCAAAGCAAGTTTCATGACCAAGGCCAACTTTAGTAAGGAATATTCCTCCCATGGAGAGAAGAAAGGCAACATGTGCTGAAAAATGTTCCACTGTAGTATTCAACTCTTGACTAAGGCGTCATTCAAAAAGCTCATTTTAGGGTCGGCCGAGTGGCGTGTTGGTTAGGAGTTGGCTTGGGACACCAGCTCTGAGCAGCAGGGCCCGGTTCAGATCCCACATATGAGGGCCAGTGACACTGCCCTCTACAGCTAAGATGAACAACAGCTCGACCTGGAGCTGGGCTGACGTGAGTCGCTGGCAACGGCATAGGCTGCAGTGGGGCTGGCCAGCAGTGGGCGTGAGCTTTCGTGAGCTGCCGTGAGCTGCTGTGAGCGGCCTTCCAGTGGCTGGCGAGTGACTGCCTCACCCAGGAAGAGCACAGTGATAATACCAACATGGGCCAGTGAAGCGACATCCTCCACAACTAGACTGAAGAGCAAAAGGACAGCATCTTGTCTGTTCCCCTTCCCCGATTCCCCAGTGCTGTTCCCATCCCCCCAATTCCCCAATAAAAAAAATCTTTTAAAAAAAACCCAAAAAACTCATAAGTCAGTAATTTAATTAAATTACAGTAAATTAAATTTTCTGGCAGAAACAATATTACTACACAAGATTTCTTTTAATTCTCAAGTCAGCCTTTTGCTCTATTGATGTAGAGCAATAATAGAATTTAGCCACCCTTTCTAACAATATTTCTAGAGGACATAATAATGTATTTTCAGGCTTCCGGCATAAGATTATCACACACCCCCACATGAAGCTAAGAATTTCTCCTTCTTTCTACCTCCTTTCCAGCTCTAAGCCATCAGTATATCTGTGGGGACAGAGCTTCGTCTCAGATAATCTTCTAGTGACATGTCTCTATCTTGAACATATCTCCACCCTTTTTTTTTTTTCTTTCCTATGTTCTGGGAATTAAACCAGCAGGTTCCTTTTCTAATGCCACTACTAATGTCCTCTTTAAACATGAGAAGAGAGCTCAGGCTCAAGAATTTTGCCCCTGTTTTCCCAGCCTTGGGGAATTCAGCCCTTCCTTGTAAAGCTTTCCTCAAGATGTTTATTGCTATGAGAGACAGTAGAACCATTCTATGAACAAGCTCTTTCCTTTGCTTGCCCTTTCATTCTTTGATTTCCAGAAGACACTACGAGGAGGCTAGCCTAGCTTCCATGGACTGGTAGGGAGTTCAAGATAAATAAGATTCAGGGGACCCAAAAATTTTCCTGCAATTCTATGTCGAATTCTCTATTCGTACATGTTTTGCTAGGTCAGTAGTGTTCAACAGTGTATATTAGAGGGGCCCCTAATCCAGGCTGGATCTGATGAGGCCTGTGAGCTCCTTAAGACCAGAAACCCAGATTAAATAGAAGCGGTTCGCATAACGATGATAATATTAAGTCTTTAGATTACATAGAAGACTCAAAATTCATAGACATTTCAGATACTCAGCTCGCTTCACAAGGATGGAAAAACTGGTGTAGCTTCTCTGCCACTTGGGTGGGTCTTACTCATCGTTAATGCTTGCCACCTGCTAGGCACTCCGGAGGTGTTGGTGGAAGGAATGCAGGAAGGTTTGAAAAATAAGATTACCTGGGGTTGGAGTGGAGATGGAACTGAGATCGGGGAAACATTCTGACTGACTGATTATGAATCAGCGGTTTGGGAATGGTGATTGCTACCCCAGAGGTTCACCTTTCCCTCCTTCACCTTCTTCCTGCACATTCTACCTACACTTGCGTTGACAGCCTGGAATAGAGTTTAGTGACTGAATTGAATCTAGTGGACTCCTTGTAGGGAGAGCTACTGCTAGTCCATATGGCACCTCAATGTGAATTTTTTTTTCTTTTTTTTTTTTTAGCTGAGCCATCCTGCCACCTGTGGCAGCTCAGCTCGGGCCGGGACTCGAACCGCTGTTGCTCAGAGCTCGCACCCTTGAGCGAGCTCTTAACCAACTGAGCCACTCGGCCGACCCGCGATGTGAATTATTGTAGAAGGAAGGCTGCACTCTGGTGGTGCAGCCCTGGGGCAGGGCGCATGGCTTGCTAGTACTTTGGGATAATTAGGATCTAGGTTCTAGCCCTCACTTGCTCCCTCCTTAATAGAGAAAGCCTTTTCTTTCCTGGCTTGAAATGCATTTCCTTTATGGTTTTTGTTGTTAGTTCGTTTTGGTTTTGGTTTTAGGAATTTGTCAGAAGCTATTTCCTGTTTTGGTTTGGAGAGAATTCAGTAATTCCCCTTTACGCCTAAACGATGCCGTGCCATTCCCTGCTCATTGTCAAACCTTGGGGAAGAGTAAAGAATCAGGATGAAGTCTCTGATGATAGCACTAAGTTTGCTATCCTTAGAAAAATCACTACCTAAATAAAGTTATATGCATATTGCAGCAATAATAATAGTAATAATAATAATAATAATAAATCTTTTAAAGGACCTGGGGTGGGTTGGAGAGAAATCATGGGTAGATAATTGTCGACAGGCAACCCAAAATGTGCAACCCTTTTTCTGAGGGGCAGTTTATACCTTATATGTATATATTAGTACTATCTACGTTTTATCTAGTATCCTTTGAAATAGATATTCATTCATTATAGACACACATAATTCATGGCAGTGAACAAATGTATAACTATGTGAACACATTTTTTAAATGGACATGTTTTATATCAACCAGTTATTTTTTCTTCATCACAGAAGTGCTTGACCTTTAATCCAGCCAAAAGAATATCTGCCTACAGTGCCCTGTCCCACCCATACTTCCATGACCTGGAGAGATGCAAGGAGAACCAGGATTCCCACCTGCCACCCAGCCAGAACAGCTCCGAGATGAACACAGCCTGAGGGCCCAGCCACTGCCTTGAGCTGATCACCTAGAGAACATCGACGGTGGCTGATGGCTCCTCCTGAGGAAGCCCTGCACCTCTGTTGAGGCCCACAGGCGGGAGACCTTCTCGCTGCCCGCCGTCTTCTGGATGGGCTCTGCTTCTCACCGCCTAGTTTACTGTGTGAAAGCAATGCAAGAGCAAATGCAGCTTTATGTTCGTTCATTGATTTGTTTGTCTGTCTGTTTGTTTTAAGAACCTGGAAAAATTCCAGAAGAAGAAAAGAAGCTGCTGACCAATTGTGCTGCCATTTTCATTTGTCTAACTTTGAATGCTGCCAGTGTAAAGTGAGCAACCCAGGCACAGCTGAGTTATGATGTAATCTCTCTGCAGCTGCCGGAGCCTAATTTGGTACTTCTGAGTGAGCGTGTGTGTGCGCGCGCATGTGTGCTTCTTGATCTCTTACAAAGTGTTACTTTCTGTAAATGACAACAATAATTGAATTTTAAAGACTCAGAGTGACCCTTAAATAACAGAATGGGCTTCTCAAATTAGAGCATTGAGCGTATGTCCGCAGAACTTTTCTGGCCAAAAGCAGTAAATTTGCTAGCAGCGAAAGTTTCACTATCTAGATGAAGTTTTATACACACAGCAAAGAGAAAAAAAAAATTCTAGTATCTTTTAAGAGACCTATTTTTTAAAGCATACATCCTATTTACTCTTTAAAAAGCTGAATTTATTCATTCTAAGTCCATTTTAACATGTATAATATGCTTTATTGGTTTTTTGGAGGGGAAAAAAACCCCATAAGCTCTTTCTTACTTGCTATATAGATTTAGGGAGTATACCTCAAATAGGTGAAATTGTCAAAAAAAAAAAAAAAAGGTAGAGAAAGCCTTTATTTCCTAGTTTGAAATTTATTTCCTGTTTGTTTTTTGTTGTTGTTCTGTGTTTGATTCTAGGAATTTGTCAGAAACTGTTTCCTGTTTTGGTTTGGAGGAGAGCTCTCTGACGAGAGACAGGAATGCCATATAAGTTTTCCCCACCTATTACACTGTACTTTTTCTACCACGCACTGCCTTGTTTTCAAAGTTTGCATCTTCACTCTCACCCAGTGCCTCTAATATACAGAGGGTGCCAAAAAAATGTATACACAGTTTAAGAAAGGCGAAAACTCTTAAAATTGCAATACCCAATATTTACCAATAACAAAAGGTGAATACAAGTCACTTTTGACTTCAGTTACAAGAGGTGCTCAAAGTAGTTAGCATCAGTGTCCATACAACGTCTGATGACGGCAAGCTACTGCTTGAGCAATGTTGACTAAAGTGGCCACTTGTATACATTATTTTTGGCACCCCCAGTATATATGACTTCCATTACATAACTAATAACAGATTGCTTAAGCTGTTCCCATGCACTTTCTTGCTTTTGGTGAACCGTTCTGAAACAGTTAGATTCAGATAATGGCTATGATTCCAATTCCCCCATATTAACAGGTCTCCTGTGTTCTCGCTCTAGTGCAATCTTCCTGCCTGGCATTCACAGTTGTTACCTAGGCAGTGAGTAGAGGACTAGTTCTTCTCTATCACTAGCACATAGATTGCTTTAAAGTGTTACTTAGTGTTTTACCGTTTTATAGAATATATGTCAGTGTAGGTATTCTGAGGGAATATCTTTAACTCTTTTTTAGAAATAAATATTTACTCTATAAAACAATCTTTGCTCCATCCCCAAGGCTGTGCTCATTTCTAGTGCCTTGTGCACACTCCCAGCCTGACCTGGGCACTGTGCACACCTCTACTTTTTCTCTTGCCATTTTCTGTGTAGTACTTTACATTTCATACCATCTCTGCCATCCATGTGGTTAAGTGCTCAGTTGGCTCTAATACCTGGAAGACACGGAGATTAAGTATGTTTTGGGAATTTTAGCTACCTTTGCTTTCTGACGCATGTTTTGAGAGCATGCAACAGTTAGACCATGTTTAGAGTTAGAGTTTTCAAATAATGGACCTTGCTTAACTCAGTACACTATGTTCCAGGTGATGTTTATGCATTGTCAAGCTTTCACCACTTAATATTGTGTGTGACTATATTGACCAAGAGAAAAATGAGGAGAATTTTCTCCTTGAGAGCATTTTAGGTCAGGAACCATTTATTTTTAATACATAGGTTATTTAACATTATTCTAATTCAGTAACTTGAAGAGCGGGACAAATTTTTCTAAAGCAAGCTATGAAGATGGGCCATAAAGATGTTTTACACTTTTGTTCATTGTGACAACAATAATGATGTTTTGTCATCACTGTAAATGCTTGAGATATAATGAATCCAGAGCATCAGGGTGAGGTGTCTTTGTGGTCTCCCCTGGAAAAGTGAGTTCTGCCTTTTCTTTGATTGGGGTCTAAAAACAGAGACATTTTCGCTGGGGCCTAGAAGTTGAATTGTAAAACTCACTGCACTGATTCATCATGAGCTTTTCAGTTAGTATCCATGGCTAGAGTGAACATAACGAGTTTTTGCTTTTGCACAAGTTTTTTGTATAAGTTTCCTCAAGAAAAATGCAGCTGTTCTAAACTGGAATTTTTTTCAGCATTCTGTAGAATTTTAAACAAATAGGAGCTCAACTTTTGTTTCTAGCTCATGCTTTTGGTTCATTTCTCAGTAGTGTTTATAAAGAAAATTTAAGGCACAAACATTTTGGCATTAGATAATTGCCAGATTATCCTCTGAGAGGTAGAATGAAAAGGCATTTCAGCCTCTCCGAGCTTAAGAGTCTGTCCCCAGCTCTTGCAACAGTGTGGTTGGTACACCTGAGTAGTCACTTTGTTGTTTTATGTCTATTACATCGGGGCTCACTGCTTCTGACAGCCAGCTCCCACACAAGCATCCTTGCAGTTAGGGTACTTGGAAGCATATAGCAGAACGTGAACTTACTGAATACAGCTTATTCTTTTGTGACATATGGTTTCAGATATCTTGGCCAAAAGCTAGGCAGTGGTTAGTTGAAAAGGTCATACTGCCTCAGGGTTATACTAAAGCAAGTTAGAGCAGTACATTACAATATAGTAACAAATTTGAAATCACATTTGAATTTCTTTCTAGGACTGGTTCAAGAATGTGCCAGATAGTTTCTATATGATATTCCGTTCTGGCAACCAGACATTGTGGGAACTGTTGGGCAGGGTAGAGTTTGTATCAAACTACATTTTAAAAGAATAAAAGAGAAACCTCCATTTGGGCATCATAGCGATAACGTGGCAAAGGGTAACAAGGATCTAACCTTATAATCTGCAAAACACAATACCTAAGAGCTTGTAAGAATCCAGTAAGGTGGAGCCTCCCACTTTGTCTCTCCTTTGAAGGGGATGGTAACTCAAGAAGCAGAGAACCTGTTTTGGAAGAAAGTGCCAGGGCCATTTCAGCCCACGTATTCTCATCATTTTCTCTCAGGAAACACACACTATGAATGCAGACTTTTCATTTAGCCCCAGGTGACTTACTAAAAATAGTTCAAAATAGTCACCTAAGAATAGAATCTCAGCCTTTTATTGTAGTTTTAAGTAAAAATGAAAATGTCAGAATACACAGGATGTTAATATCTTAAAGAAAACTTGTGCCTTTTAATAGAGAAATTTATAGTTTGACTCCAGAATGTGGTACTATCCATAATGATGAGAAAAAATTTAAATTGTACCAAACATTTTGAATCTTAAATTATGTATTTAAATTGAGCTTTTAACTAACTATAGCAGCTTCTCTTAAAAGTAGTACCTATAAAAGTCAATAATGGTAATTCTCATTCATTATGGAATTTAAATCATGTAAGCTTCCTAATATCATAAACATATTAAAATTCTTCTCTCCAAAGAATTGCTTCTTTTATGTGACAACATGACTATTTTTATGATAAGCACATGAGACTGTCTCACATTTTCCAGAAGCAGGCTTTTGTTGAATAGTTGGGTCTAGGAAAGAATAACTTAACAGTTAATAAGCCCCTATAGTTACTTCATTGTGTTATTATAGAAACTATAGAATTTTTACTTTGGAAAGAAAATATTGAAATATAAATTCTTAGATATTGATAGAATTCAAAAGAATGCCTGTTTTACAGTGTGACACAAAAATAATGTATTTTATAAAAATAAAGATGTTACATAATTTCTAAATCTTTAAAGATCGTAAAACAGCAGGCAATGGATAGAGGAAATTCTAGAGAAAATGAAGGTATTCAAAGGTGGATAGTTTCAAAGTTAAATATATTTTGAGGGATATATATTTTATTAACAAATATATTGTAAGAATTTATATTGAAATCATCTTGCAACTATGAACTTGATATGTTCAAAAACAAATTTTATGGAAAAACCATTCCACACAGTTACCATTTCAAATGTTGAGCTAAGCAAACTATATCATTTGTATTCTTTCTTCATTTCATGGGAAGAAGCAGCCACATGAAACTACACTTGTTATGCAAGCCTAAGGATGTTCACTGTATAGAAAACAAAGTGTGTGTTTTCTGTGCCACCAGAATTTTTTTTTAATTGTGAAACCCAAACCATTTATCATGTGCATGTGCATTCAATACATTTAGATATATGATTAGGAAGATCATTACATCTTCCTTCTCCACAGTGGAAAAACTTGAAGCTGCCAAAAACCTGTCAAGCAATGTAAGTCCTCAGATAATTAGTAACAGTGCTTCCCTCAAAAGCATAAAAAAATGGCGTTTTCATTTCTTATCGATGCAATTTTCAACCTAATTTTGTTACATAACCTATATCTCAAGCATTTCTAACTTGTACTTTTTCAGAAAAGAAACCAAAAATATTCTTTTGGCCTTTTCTATCTTCTGACCTTTGCAAACAACAAAAAGAGGAGGGTTCTGATTTTTAAATGTTTTTTTTTCTCAATTAGTTATTTGGTTTTATTTTTTAATGAAGTACAAATGGGCTTTTTTCTATTTCTCAGCAGCCCCAGGGAGTTAATTTAGATAACTGAATGGACTTCCCTCAACATATTTATGTTTCCTTGATACTGGTCCTCTGGCCTTCAAGAAGAAAAAGCAAGAGCCACCTGAAAACAAATACAGGCTTTTTTCAAGCATCTATTTAAATTATATTACAGCAATGGGAAGTTAATATGGCAGGAAAAAGAGGTGCAGACGTCTTTTTTAAAATTTAGACTGTCCTAAGAGATGGGCTTTCTTGTTTTATTCCAGGGTTCTCCACAAGGTGGCACTTTCAGGGGGAGGGGAAATATGAGTAAGCTAAAGAGGTATTTCTGAAGACTTAATTCTAACTTCATTTTTCTGTACATACTGAACTCTTGCCCAGCACTTGTTTTTCATGAAGGTTAACAGTCTTCATAATGTTCTGTAACTTAGATATTTTAGTTGTTAGCTGGGTTTTAAACAATTGTCTGCAAGTGGATTGTTCTTGCGGTTGGATAATACACTCACTTTGATCATTTAAGTGCATAAAGAAAGTCTAGTCATTCATTTATTTAAGAAACATTTTTTGAGGTACCTAATTACCTCACTTTTCTAGGTGCAGAAGTTTCAAAGATGGGCAGGCTTAATTCTAAAAAGGCAACACTCATCTGTGAACAGGATACTTTTGTTAAGAGTATGAAACTCCTCCAGTGTCCCCAGCCAAAATACCAAATCCCCTGTCTGCTGCTGTCACTTTCCCTACCATGGCTGCCTTTAGACATTGATTAATTTTTTGTAATCCTAATTAAAAAACCGGATGAACAAAATAAGTAGCCCATCAGTTATTAAATGGCAGAACTATTTTTTCTAAAGAATTGGCTATGCCAAAACAGCCCTGACATACTAAAAGACCTAGTAATTTTTACATTTGTATAATCACAAGTGTAAATTCACAAGAAATCCTCATTTTTTAAAATTTTGTCTAAACATATGACTGTAATAATTTAGGAGTATACCTACACAAGCCTTGAATTTCTCCACTTGTCAAGTTCTGTGACAACTCTATTTTAGATACATATACAGACATCTCTACACTCTTTTATGTTTTAA
Source organism: Hipposideros armiger (assembly GCF_001890085.2). Classification (NCBI taxonomy): domain Eukaryota; kingdom Metazoa; phylum Chordata; class Mammalia; order Chiroptera; family Hipposideridae; genus Hipposideros; species Hipposideros armiger. The sequence goes on from NW_017732087.1 coordinate 700,701, forward strand.
TTCTCGGGTCTGCTCAGAGACCCAATAACCCCAAAATGATTTTAGTGAATTTTAGAAGTCACTTTCCTCAGTTGTGTCCCTGAATTTTAGGAAGAAGGAAATTATATTTTTCCGAATTTCCTTAGCACAACCTAACAGAAGGCAGTTTATTCCTTCTAAGAGGTAGAAATTCAACATTGCCTGCTTAACTTTCCTACAAAGTAGCCAGCAGGCAAGTCTCAGTAATTCATACTGAATCAAACTACCGCACACACCAAGGGCTGTCAAAAACTCGAGAAATCGTCGGCCTCATCCCTCTGCTTAAAATCCCGCTGAAGTACTTTACAATTTAAGGCCGAATGCAAACCTCGAGTTTTATCAGTTGAGCCAATCTGGATTCTATTTGCTCGTGTTTAAATCTTCCCTCCCACCTGAAAACCTTCCGGGTGCGCTGCACCGTCACCCCGCCCCTTTGGCAGTAGAGTGACAGTGGGCGGAGCTGGCAGGGCCCCGTCCACCGCTCACCTGTTAGTGCTGAAAAGATATACAGACCCGGCGGGAAACTGTCCGAGGTCCATGTGCCCTGCTGCTGCCTCAGAGGCATCTGTTCTGCAATCTTAGGAAGTAAAATGTCCCTAGAAGCAAACGGGTGTCTTCTGTGCATAAATAAGTACAACAGAATTCTCCGAAAGTTCGGGTATAAAGAGGAGATGCTCTGTATGAAACTATCAGGCATCTCTCAAGCTCTAAGCTCAGTGTTTTTTGTTTTTTTGTTGTTGTTTTTTTAAGAGAAAATGTGTGATTACAGATTACAGGAAAGATTTTTTTTATTTTTTTATTTTCTATCATTCTACTTATATGATAGCACAAGATATGCCTGGAAAGCTTTGTTTCAAATTTTTATTTTTCTGCTTCATCCTTAGTTGGCAAAAGCTCCTAACGCTTTTCTTCTTAATTTTTTTCTTTCTCTTTTTTCTTTTTTAAGTAATTAAAGGTATGTAAGCAAAGTATCTAATGTAGCAGGGGATTTTCCTGTTTAGAGGAAGTTTCGTGTGAATTGTTTTGTCCAGCAAATAATCAACCCTTCTCTATTTCAGGAGTTTGGATTATCAAATGTAGATTTTTCTTAAAGGGGAGCACATAACTGTACATATTGCTACCAAGAACTATGGCTGTAGCACTAATCAGCAGGCATAGAGCCACTCACTTACTTAATTTCAAACTCTCTGTGGTTTCTAGCCAGATTCTGTTGAGGTGCTTAGGTTACAGTCCTCAAGATATCCTTTGTACCCTCACTTGGAAGTTTCTGATTTTAAGTTTTATGAAATGCAATAATATGTATAGCTAGCAATAGATCTGTGATCACCAGCAACTCTGAATTTAGCCTTGAAGTCTCTGAATAAATAGACCCCAGCAACAATACATTTCTTGAACCGTGCCCCCCAAGTGCATTATATATCTTCTCATTTTGGTCCTGTGTTTGCATGTCCACATGCCTGTAGTTCCTCACTTACTTTGCATTCATTTATTTTGCTATGACAAGAAATATACTAGTTAATACATGGAATGAATAGCATCAACTACCCCTAGCATTTAACAAGGTGGGAAGTTTCTATTTCAAGTTGTTCTACATTTGAATAAGTTATTTCTATTATTATTCATTTATATTATTTATTTCTGTATCACACTAGTCCTGTGAAAGTGGAACTTAAGCAGACCACAGAAGAATATGGGTTTAATGTTCTTAATCATTGTCTTGACGGAGCTAAGAAAATAAAAATTAGACTAAGCCCCCCAATAAGCTGCATGCATTTTAACATGATAATAGAATTTAAGTACATAAGTATACTGTTTTGTGTCTAGGTGTCTTATCATGTATAAAGGCATTAAAGCAAAGGACTTTGTAGTTATTCTTTTGTCAAATATGCAAATAGTATAGTGTGAAAATAACAACAAAAATAAAAACTACAGATAGAAAAACATCCGATACTGCCTTAATTTAGGAATTCTGCCAGATGGCCATCGGAGTAGGCACTAGGCAGAGACAGGCGCCTGAGCAGTGGCTCTTGTCTGGCCTTGAGAAGAAGCTTCCCCCATGTGATCTATGGCCCTCATAGGTGTTGTGTGCATTAGTGGGAACAGGTAGTACTGTCGAAAGGAAAGCAATGTGCACGTTTTCTGTAGAAACAGAACTGTCAGCTTGTGCCTTGAGGCTTCCTGAATGTGTCAGATGGAGAAGTCCAAGTTTCCGTGCTTCAAGTAACTTGGTTTTTGTACAGAAGCAGTCCAGTAATAAAAACAAGGATTGCATGTACAATAGTCAACAGTGGGATTTTAACAACCAACAGTTCCCAACCACCTCACAACCTTGTTGCATTTCTGGTATTTTAGGTTTTGAGCTGAAGGTTAAATGGCAAGTGTTTAGTATAGAAGAGCTGTATGTATTAAGAAAAGCACAATATTGGTTCCCGTAGAGTACAGGTTAGAACTTAGAGGGTCTTATAGGATTATCATTTCTGAGATGTGTAAAATGTATTAGTGTTTCTGCATTCCCATAGGGCCTAGTTAATACCTTCTTCTAGGTTTCAGCAAGGATGTCATACCCAGTGAGTTGCTGTTTTTTTGTTTGTTTGTTTGTTTTTTGCTTTATAATACAAAATGTTCTAAACATAGAAAAAAAATCTTGTACATTTGATGTGTTGGTTTCTGTGTTTGAAATCATGGTTCTGGAGATGTAGAGATTGTGCGTGTGCATGTCAGATACTAATCTAGACTGTGTGAAGCAGCCCAGGGTAACCAATACAACTAGCCCATCCTCAGTATCCCTTCTTCCCTTCCTCTGAAGTGCTCCCTGCCCCCATCCTGGCCAGTCCACATGGTGCTCTCCATCCCCAAATACTGCCCCCTTGGGCATCAGGGACATCATGAGTCATGCTTTAGGCATCACAGGTGCGTCTGCTCAGGCTTGGCCACCATCCTTACTTGACCTTCTGCTGGCCGCAGTCATCAAGAGAAGGTTCCTGGTGCTGGGCACAGAGTGTACTCACGACACCAATCACAAATGCCCTGTGGCATCTTTGTGTATATCTTGATTTTTAAACCCAGTCATTCTACAGAGCATTCAGTTTTGGCTGTGGTACAAAGAGAATAACTAACCAAGAATATACACCACATTCCAGGCTGCTGTTTTCTATCCATTTACAGGCTGAACTTTTACTGTATTTCTTCATACTTGAAACTCATTCCGCTGTTTTAATATCAGGGTACAGACTTATAAGGGTGCATGTTCCTTAAAGGTGCAAAATTACTCTCATTCCGTTTGCTCATATTGCTACAATGCTCTGTTTTGGTGCTTTGGGTTCATCAGGTCAAAGAAGCAGTGGAAATTCACTGCCTGGAACACAGTTTTACAAAAACGTTGGCAGATGGTTTGGTGTTAAATATTGCTTGTGCTGCTTTCTCTTTCTTTCAGAAGAGGGAGAGTGACCACACAAGTGGCCTGGCAAGTTCACCTGAGTATCCTTCCTCACAGAGTACATACATCCTGTGCTCTCCCCAAGTGTGGGCGCAGTGCAGCTCTCTGAAAACAGGGACCTCCCCTACATAACCGGATCATTTAGCCCTCAAAGAGAAATGGCCTCGAGGGAAGACAGGAGCAGAATGGGGAGAGCCGTCTCACTCTAGTGACCATCCCTCCGATTCATAAAGAAGGTCCTCCTGAGGCCCCTCCCCCCCAAAAGGAAGTAAAGCTTATCTGTACAGTTATCTTCATGGCACCCTGAGCTGAATGATCTTGCTTCCCTCCCTTTACGTAGATGAAAATACAGGTCAGATGATCTAGATTCTTTCCACCTGAAGAAGAAAATAGAAATGTAGATGTTTGTGTAATGTAAAATATGTAATCCAATGAGCACCAAAACTTACATTAAGTACCCCGTCATTAGCAGTCTGTTTTTAAAAGTAGCTCAAGTAAGGGATGCTTTATGTATGACCCAGGGTTTCTAAGGTCTGAGGTAGCTATGCTAGCATCCGCCTGACTCTAAGATTTACTTGGAGAGGCAGAACTGCCAATAGTGACTGATGCAGTGGCAAACGTAACGTGTCAAAAAATTCAGAGGGTTACAGATCAATAATCCTTTGGAAACTGGATGTCTTACTGGGTGCTAGAATGCAAATTTAGGTATTTATTGTCAGATAATTGAATTTATTGTTTTTTAAGAATTGGTGTTGAAATATCACTGTCCAGTTCATTGTTTTCACTTATACACAAGCTAAATGAAAGCACAAAGAGAGAATGGTTTGTATATTTGCCATGCCTTTTGTATTTCTTACAATAAAAATGTTGGTAGCAAATAAAAGTAATAAAAACAGCAATTTTAAACTGCTTTCTTGGAGATGAATTACTATTCTAGCTATTTTTCTTTTTACCTTAATGTAAAATGAATATAATTGCAGCGAGTAAAGTAACGTATAATAAAATAAGTTTTGGCAGAATATGTTTTAAACTTTTGTTTAAAGGGACTCCTTTTCAGGCTTCAAATGTATAAGAAAAGTAAATAGCAGCTCATTGAGCTTAGAGCTTCAGTAACATATTTAATAAGCTCTGATGAGTTGACTCTGCTAAACACCAAAGATCCAAAAATGGACATGGACAGTCCTTTCCAAAACTTACAGACTGAGTCTGTGAAAAACGTTTGTGTAACCAATTGCTGATAATCTGGAGATGGGCAAAGATTTCACATTGGAAATGATGCCTGAGTGGGCTCAAACACCAAAGTCAATGTTTGCCAGTCATACAAGGAAAAATACTTTGTGTGTGTAGAGGCATGCAATTCTGAAAGAGGGCAGGAAGATCAGAGGCTGCACCTGGAGCAGTGGCTTTCAAACATCTGAATCATAACCTATAGAAAGAAATATAATCTAACAGCATGATCTGGCACACGTACACGGACGCACATGTACATACATCAGAAACTTATATTTCACAAAATGATGCTTTGTGCCCCACACATATTCTGTTTCCTATTGTATTATCCTCCACTCTTTGAAAATACTGGCGACAGCCCACTAAATTGATTTTACAACCCCACTAGTAGGCCATGACTTAATGTTGGAAAACAACTAGAAGTGAGTGGGTGAGTGGGTGTGTGAAGGAGTCAGGAGGAGATGTCATGAAGGGCTTAATAGATCATATAAAGGAGTTTAGAACCAGTGAAGTGTTTTAAAAAAGAGATAATTTCTGTTAATGTTTGCCCATTTTTGTTCGACCACTTATATTGCAGGTGCAGAGTGATAACCGAAGCACAACAAACCAAAAGTGGGACCATAGTGGCTGTCTGATACATATATTTCCCCTTTGTGTACAATATCAGGTATTTTTTTAATTAGTCCCCCAAAATTTCCTGGGAGCTCTCATTAGGACTTGCCTTAATTTTTTTAACAGACCCTAAATTTCATCTGAATTTTTAAAAACTACATGCAATTATTCAGGAGAGTCAAGAATTGGATCTTTATTAAAATATTTTAATTTATTAAGAGGTCAGTCATCGTTATACATGTTTACAAGCCTTAGGCTTCTTATAGCTTGTAAACATGTATAACTGGACCATTTTCTTCATAGCAGATCCATTTTCTACAAAAAGATCCTTCAGTTAGCTATCTCTACTCTACTCACTTAGAAACTCATTCCATTAAAAGCCCAGTAGGCCTTTGCTTCTGATTTTGCCCTTTGTAGTGTCAGCCTAATTTACACTTCCCTATTCTCTAGGGGAGAACAACTAGAACGCCTCATGGCCGGATGGGCCCCAGGAGGCCATATTTGTACTGCAAACATTATTTTCCTAGACATAGCAGATAGAGCAACCAGATCATTCCATGGGGATGTGGGACCAAGAGACTGACTGTGTCAATCTCCTACACATTTGGAACTGCTGCCTGTAAATTCAGGGTTAATGGTGGCCACATGACTCGTGCACAGAGGATCATGGGAGCCGATCTGTGGCGAGAGAAGGAAATGTGCAGAGACTGAGTCCAGACATACTTCTGGTTTCTGTTCCCTGGGCTCTGAAATGCCCCATATCCTTATAATGAAGTCAGCCTTCAGCTTTTTCTTTCCGTTAACTTGCATAGCTCATGTAAATTTCTATTAATTACAGCAAAAATCCTAATACAGCTGCTTCCTCCTATCAGCAAAGCAGCGTGGGGCCCCTGCGCTGCATTGTAATTTCAAGGTATTGAAAAGCTAAATGGAAGAATTTTGTCCTTATTTAAGTGTGGGTAAGAACAAAAATAGTAATACTTGAAACTAATATAATACAGAATATCAACTAAAATTGAAAACTTTTTAATTAAAAAAAGAGCAAAAATAGTAGAGCCTATGCTTTTCAAATTGGGGTTCCCAGAAACCTAGGGTACGCAAGGGAGAATACGAGGCTAGATAAACAAGGTCTACCTTCCTTAAGCATCAATTTGACTTGAAAGAGAAAAAATGTAAATTTTTTTATTAAAGAAAGATGCTATTTTAAAAATATATTAAGATGTGGAATAGAATTCAAAGTTCAAAATTTTTAAATAATGTAGGTGAGTTCAAAGGCATTTGGTGACTTCAATAGCGATATAGGACTACACCACCAGATCCACCTTGATTCACATCACTCTCCTGTGGAAATTTTTCAGAAGCACTGTTCAGCCAAGAGGAAATATTAGCACTTGGAATGGAGCCCATTCTTCTGAATGCTGTACCTCCTGTGGTCTCCTCATTGGAAAATGACATCTGTTCTGACAGTGTATTCAGAAAGCTGCTAAGGAAAGTAACATTTACTCATATTTACTGAACATCTACAATTGGCCTCAACTTTCAAAGAATATCTGATAGGCAGAAGTGTCAAGCGGCATTGGTTCAACAGTGATAGTTGATAGTAATAGACCCTTGTTGGATTTCATTGTGATAACAGTGCAGCAGAAATGGTACTTTCAAGAAGAGAAGGGAGGCAATTAACATTCAGTGAATCCACCCAGTGCCAGGCATTCTGGAACATGCCATTCAAACTGTACCTTGTTTCATCAGGTCATTCTTATCTTCAGGTGAAAAGAAGTAAATGGAGTGGTCAGCTCCAAACAGTTCTAGAATAAGATTGCATATAACCCATAAGGAAGAAAGATTACTGCATGCTCTAGGGTTTAGAGGGGCCTGAAACAGAGTAGAAGTTCAATTTGTGTTACATTAATGAGTGAATTTCCAGTGACCAGACAATTTATATGTAACTATCAAAATAAAATGATTACATGCTCACCATAAAATGATTAAAGAAGGCAAGAACTACAAAGAAAAATATTATTACTTGAAATCCCACCATGTAGGTAAAATCACTGCTAACATTTTGATAATTTCTAGATACCTAGCTTTACATACATACATGCAAGATACATGAATATAATTTTACATCATGGAGATAGGCTGTACACCCCATTCAAGAAGTTCTGCTTTGAGGATTGTTTGTTACTTTGCATAATATCTTGGATAACTTGTCATTTCAATAAATACAAATCTACATTACCACCTGTGATGGCTGTATAGCATGCCATTGTATAAATGTACTATAATTTACTTAGCTGATCTACTGGTAGATATTTCTCTCCACCTTACCCCCAGTTTTCACTATATGAAACAATGCTTCCATGAGCAGTACTATGCATGCATCTGTTTGCTTGTGTTGGCAGTTTAAGTCATCTAGTCATTGGAAACTCATTTACTCATTCATTCAGAATTCATTCATGCAGTCATTCATTCATTCAGAATGCCTAGGGCCGCCAGAAGCCAAACGAAACAAGGAAAGGTTCTTCTCTAGAGCCTTAATGGAAATCATGTCCCTGCTGACACCTTGATTTTGGACGTCTAGCCTCCAGAACTATGAGAAAAATTTCTGTTGCTTAAGTCACCCTGTCTGTGGTACTTTGTTGTGACAGCCCTAGCAAAATAATACATTAATTCAATGGGGAAAGGACGATCTTTTCCACAAACAGTTCTGGAGAGATTCGATATCCATATGGGGGAAAAAATGAACCTTGACCCTTATCTCACATCATAAGAAAAATACATAAGACGAAATCTTTGCGACGTTGAGTTAGACAAACATTTTTTAGAGAAGACACAAATAGAAAATATTGATAAATGGCACTTCATCAAAATTAAAAACTTTGGCTTTTTGAAAGACATTCTTAAGAAAATGAAAAGGTAAATCACAGATTAGGAGAAAAAGATTGCAAAACACATTCTTGCAAAGGATTGTTATTCAGACAAATAACCCACTTTTTTAAATGGGCAAAAGAATGAAATGACACTTTACCAAAGAATACAAAGGAAAAAAACAAGAATCTGAAAAGGTAAACAACTGCATTAGTCATTAGGGAAATGTAAATTAAAACCAATGAGATAACACTGCACACCTACTAGAATGACTAAAATTTTTAAATTTAACAACACCAAATATTGGTAAGCACCCAGAACAACTGAAACTCTCACCATTGATCTCACTAATGCAAAATGATACAACCACTTTGCAAAGAGTTGAGGAGTTAAAGTTAAACATACACTTACAATTTAATTCAATGTATTTACAATGCTATGTAAATACAGAGGGTGCCAAAAAAATGTATACATATTTTAAGAAAGGAAAAAACCTTATTAAAATTGTAGTAATATATACCTATAACAAAAGATGAATACAAGTCATGTATATATCTCTTTTGGCACCCCCGGTATATTCTATGTATTTACTTGAAAGAAAAACATGAGCACACACTTACAGTATATGAATGTTCATAGCAGCTTTATTCATAATAGGCAAAAACAAAATAATCCAAATGTCCATCAAAGGTCAATGAATAAGCAAATTGTGATTTATAAATACAATGCAATGTTAGTCAGCAATAAAAAGGAACAGCTCTTGACACACAACATGGGTGAATCCAAAAGATTATGGTAAGTGAAAGTCAGACATAAAAGGCTACCTCCGAGTGGTCAGCCGAGTGGTGCGTTGGTTAAGAGCTGGCTTGGGACGCCAGAGGGCCCCGGTTAGGATCCCACATATGAGGGCCAGTGACACTGCCCTCTACAGCTAAGATGCTGAACAACAGCTCAACCTGGAGCTGGGCTGCCATGAGTCGCCGGCGATGGCTGGTGGGTTGCCATGGGCTACTGTGTGTAGCCAGCAGCCAGCGTGAGCGGCCAGCAACCACCGTGAGTGGCCGTCCAGAAGCCGGCGACTGATCTGCCTCGACTGGGAAGAGCACAATGATGGTGCCAACTTGGGCCAGTGAAGCAACGTCCTCCACAACCAGACTGAAGAACAAAAGGATAGCAACTTGTCTGTTCCCCTTCCCCCAATCCCCCAATAAAAATCTTAAAAAAAAAAAAAAGGCTACCTCCCATTTGATTCCATTTATAAGATTCTAGAAAAAAACAAAACCACAGTGACAGAAAACAGATCAGTAGTTTTCAGGGGCCAGGTGACAAAGAAAGGTACTAACTGCAAAAAAGCACAAGGGAACTTTTTAAAAAAATAATATTGTTCCGTATCTTGATTGTAGTGATGGTTACATGACTATGCATTTGTCAAAACTCATGAAACCGTACATTTTAAACTGGTAAATTTTATTTTATGTAAAATATACCTCAATAGAGCTGTGGTTTTTTGGTGGTTTTTTTTTTCAATTAAAGGTGTTCTCTTTCAATGCTTACAAAAGCCATCCTGAAATAATTGGCCAAAAAATTTTATAGCTTCTGAATCACCTCAATAAGGATGGAACAAGAGGAGAATTATAGTGAAACTATAACGCATTGATTCAGTTGAAGCTCTCATGAATATCAGGAATTTTCCTTTCTGAGTCATTTTACTTGGTAACTTCCACTGCCTTTAATAGCACTGAACCAGAGGCTTATTAAAATGAATGGCTACTTGGTTTTCATGATTCAAATTATATTTTTAGAAATCCTCTTTATGCCTTTTATAGTGAGAAATATACCCATCAAGAGCACAAGATAATCATGTTTACTGATCATTGTTTCCTTCCAATGTAGGCAAAATTATTGTACATCCAGAAGTTACAGGGTGAGTGTGGAATCAGAGAAAGTGGACTTCATTAGCTGAAAAGTCTTTTGTAAAGTAAAATAAATCCGAAAAGTGAAAAATTTTTCAACCAACTAATACTATTGTGAAGTAATCATCACTAAGGGTTTATTGTGTTAACTTCAGAAATTTTTCTGAACATATTCCAGCATATGTATATATATATATATATATATGTTGAACCACATGAAATTGTCATTCTTATAGGTTAGAAATTGTTGAACATCAACAATTTCATATGATTAAACCAATATATCCTCTTGTTAATGCAAATGATATCTTCTATGTACTGTTCTTTAATTCTTTTTCTTAATAATGTATAGTGGTCATGTTTCCATATGAGTACATATACCTGTACATCACTTTCTAAATGCCTGGATAGTTTGTCATTTCATGGTTGTACCATACTTTTTTTAGCCAGTTCCCTTGTGATGGATAGTTAACTTGTTTCCTGCCTTTTGCTCTCTTGGTTAATATAACTGGATGATCACAATGGTTACTGTGCTATGCTTCCATCTCCAGTCCCACCCAAAGAACAGACACTTGGGTTTTTGGATGGGTTTCTGTGTCTTTCTCTATTGTTGAAAATTTTAAATATTCATACAATAATGAAAGGTATATGAAATTCAACTGTGTTATTAAATTTAGATACAGACCCAAGTTCATCTAAGCATACTTAATGTTAAAGATGCCATTTGAGTTCATCTTTGAATGCTTTTTAATTTGAAAATCCATCCCCCGGTGAATTATTATTATATTGTTATTATTATTATTACTGTCACTATTTAAAGCTTTGCCCTTCATCGATGCCCATGTTACTCCCTTGTTCAAAAAGCTTTGCTTGCAGAATAAAATAAAACTTCTGGGCTGACCGAGTGGCGCGTTGGTTAAGAGCTGGCTTGGGATGCCAGAGGGCCCCAGTTCGGATCCCACATATGAGGGCCAGTGACACTGCCCTC